>NW_026535289.1:2030500-2202569 GCF_026225885.1 Hylaeus anthracinus | reverse complement strand
TCAATACTTATGGAACCAACTGTATACTATTTTTTGTATATATTCTATTTCATACACAAATTCAATATTATTTATATATGTAATGAAATAGTATTATAAATAACTAGAGAATCAAATAAATTTTTATTCTATTAAAAATTCGATTACAGATGAATCACACTGTACCTCGTACCAGGTAAAGTCTTTTTGGTATGAGAAACTTAAACACAATGCAAATTGTGTCACTTTCAACGCAATTTCTAATGCTAGAGGAAAAATTAGCGACCGGTAGAAAATAACCGTGCGCGACTCATTAATTTTTGCTTCAGCAGGCATCGCGTTTTTCCCTAAATCGTTGTGTCTAATTTCGAGGCGTGAAGAAAGATACAGTATAATTACGCGCTTGCACCGTAAGCGTAATTAGGGTTCCGCTCGAGCCGGTTAATAAGCAAGAGGAGCAGCAGGATCGTAAATCCTTTGTACAGCTATCCACGGTCGACGCTCGCCTACCATTGCTCCTCCACTTTTCGAGGCTTTTAATTTATCAGGATTTATCTTTCGCCTCTGTTCGCTATCCCGTCAAGTATTAATTATCTCAATTCGGTTAAATTCAATTGCATCTCGAGTGAATACCATCGACGACTGTGACTGCAAACAGGAAACGAACATAAACAATGACTGAAATTCTATAAAACTTTTGAGGAAATGGATACCACTTATACTTTTAAAACTAAGACATTTATTATTAATATATAATTATAAAGTTTGTAATTTAATGGATATCTATAGTTTGAATATATGGTTAGTCATAGTTGAGTGGAAGCAATATAAACCTTTTCGATTCTCCACATTAAATCTTTTTCAAAAGAGGTTTAAAATTGTTAAGGAGAAATTCATATATTGGTAATTATATAATTAAACAGATTTCGATATGATGCTAATTTTAGGTTGATATGTATTAATTTAAACATGCATCATATATTGTATACATATTCTAATGGAATCTAATTGAAAGGTCGATAATATTTATATTATTTTTACTGATTAAGTATATTATACTCTCAAATGTCAAGGATTTCTATAACTAATTTTAATTTCATTTTATCTGAGTTTCTAAGAAAAATATAATTTCTTTCATATAAATGTTTTATCGGTCATCTATTATTCTAAGAAAATTTCTAAAAAGATACGTTGTCTAGTTTTCAAATTATTTAAAACAACCCCTAAAATTGTTGACAAAAAATTCATAAATAAACTTTTAATGATTCAATATAGCAACACCAACATCCATTACACAATTGTTAAATATTTTTAAAAAAATAATTCATCCTTAAAGTCATTGAAGTATGGAAGAGAGGTGAAATTATTTCTCAAGCAAAGAAAGTTTCAGAATATTTTTTTATTTCCACCAGGACGTACTTTTATTTATTCTGAAATTTGATCTTTAAGATCAAGGCGAAGTGTCGCGACGCTCGAACTCGAACTCGAACGACGGAAAGACTGTGTATGTGGGCGACGTGGATAGAATTTTCCTGAGAGAGTGGCGATCGCGCGTAAACGAAGGATTTAGAATGACGCGACGGCGATTCGCTACAAATAAACTCGCTAGTACGAGGAGGGATGTGATGTCACCACTAAAGGAGTACCAATGTCGTTTGTGAGTAATAAAATTTCGCGGCTACTCGCGATTTACGTACTTACCTACGTGTTCTTCGCGCTGGAACGTTCCACGGGTGAAAAATATTACTCCATACACCGTTAACAGGCACGTTCAGTAGGCTAATAAAGGTTCAGTCGTCTGGATAGTCGAATTAAGAACAGACCAACCAGAAACAATTAAAATTCTTATTTTAAATTAAGTTCACATTAAATTCAGAATTTCACGTTAAATTCAATTATATTTTGAAGTAAATTTAAAATTAAATGAAATATTCAATTAAATTATAAGTAAAACTTCAAATTAATCTTATCTTCTCTTTTTACTCTTGTTATATAAAAAATAACTGAAATTGTTGTGTACATTATTTGATAATATCGATTAATAGTAGATCAATGTTAATCGATATTTATTGGATAAATATTTTGTTGCTTCATGCTACCAAATAATTTACAACTTCAGAATAATATCATGATCTGTTAGAAAAAAAATGCTCATGGTCAAACATTTATAAATTACGGTTTAAGAGCCACCTTATATAACTTGAATTGCAGGCTTTCCACGTATATTTCCATTTCTTCGTCTCCGAAGCAGAACGAAGTTGAATATTATACTTTTAAATGTGGACGAATTAATCCTTAGATACTGACAAACAAAATGATTCCTGCCACGAATCAGTTAAAACAATGATTTTAAAAAGTTGTCGATGTAGGTTTTATTCTCTCAGTTTTTATAACGTTATGGTCGATTGAAACGTTAGACCAGAAGAAGATTGAAGTTTATATGAGCGTTATATTTTTAACGATGTCTGCCAACCACGTGACTGAGTGTTCATTTTTCGATGTCTATTTTGAAATGCTTCCTCGTTCGTTAGGATATCGAGAACATGTGAGCGCTGCTAATTAATTAATTCCTATCTGTTTTGAAATTTCTAACACTTTATATTTTTTGTGCACTTATTCATCAATATTTGCAATCTTTTCTCTTTTATTGCAGCAAGTATGTACATATTATATCTTTCATTATTTTGATTGTACACATTAAACATTTGTCCACATTATTAAATTAAAAATTCAATTAAATTGTGATATATGTATAGAAGAGAAATTTTGTTATTTGCCTATATCTGCTGCTATTGGTATTATACTGCAAAAAATGGTTACAGTTTGACTTTCTTTGAGATACTATTTAATTGTTTGAACGTAATCTAGTTTAACATTTTTAACAAGTCCTAAGTAAGTATTTTATTATTATTTCTTTCTCCATAAAGGTGATATCAACTGCAGTGTTTTATACAAATAAATAATTGTTGTATCTTTTAAATTTATTTGGTAACTCGTCGATCGATCAAAATATTAATATAAAATAACTATCCTTGTTTATATCATACACAACTTCACTCATTTTTTTCATATTATCATTCTTTTTTTTATTTCTTGTTTGATGAGTGTGTATGCTGTATAACCAATCAACAAATGATCGCAGTGATTGGAACCGGTTGTCAATACTGTCGCGTCGCATTAAATCTGTCCCAGTCGGATTGAATCGTGCTTGACATGCTGCGAGACTTGTCACAATTACTGGTCGTTTGTACGATCAACGATGCATTTAATTAGAAATCATTGACGTTTACGCGTGGATGGATAGCACTTACTGAGCGGACCCTGTTTACAAAGAACCCCCTAATTAATTTTAAATGCACCGTTAAATGTACCTAAAGGCGTTGCAACTCTTGTTTTTCGATGCCTGAAAGTGTTTTCATTGCTGCATTTACGATTTGAAAGGCGACAACGTTATCGTTAAATTTATTATTAAAGTACCAAGCAATTGGAAATCGTTATCCAACAAATATTTACAGTTCGAAATACGAAAATAAAATTGTAATTGATTTTAGTGAATTAAGAAATTAAATTCAGCATCCAGACAGTCAATACAAGTGTTATTGTTTAAAATAATATACATTGGTATAGGTATAATATACATTAGGTCCTTCGCAGTATACGGAATTTTATACAAGCAGGCAAGTGTCAAATTACATATAAACCATGGACACAACTACAATTTATTTAAACAATTGTTATTGAGTTCTTATAAATTTATAAAAATAAGAAGATTATAATTAATAAAATTTGTGTTTGCTAAATTATTTATGATCCATTGTAGTGGTTAATGCAGTTATATTATAGAAACAATTAAAAAAATAAAATCAACTCACATATGTTTTTATTTACTATATAATCTAATATTTGAGTTATGACTCAAACTAGTGCACACGTTTCTTCATTCGAGGCGTGAAATGTCGTAATTATTCCTCGTAATTTATACGAACGAAGAATAATCATGAGATCTTCAAACATAGGTATGAATGGTTGCTGGTTTGACGCACGTAAGAAACAAACAACTATTCACCAACGCAGCAATATTTCCGACTCATCGTATATCGGAATAATTATCCAGTAGTCATTGATCGCGGTTCGATACCGGTTTTCGTACAATTCATCTCACTGACTCCTTGTCCATCCATTCGTTCGTTAACCCGTCGACGTGTTTACGCGGCAGCAAACGTCGGTGGCTATTTTCACGTTAAAAAAAAATGCGGAAATTAACAATCGTCGTGGTCTCAAAGGTGGATTCGATCCTCCTACGCGTGGTATTTCGGCACGGTTCGATAAACAAACGCCGCCTACGATGGTTGCTTAATGTTCGTTTACATTTCGTTTCTAAACGATTTGAAATAGACTGATGGAACAAAAAGAAAAATCGATTGGACTGTTTCGCCAATTTTTGTGACCTGCTTCAATTTGTTGTACAGTCTAAAATCGGATATTGTACTTAACAATTCGATCAGTGGTTATTTTGTTTTTGTAAGAGGGCTGGAAGAGGGCTAAACTTGTTGCATCTTTCCGTATTCAAATTTTAGAACGTCTTGATGATTCAAATTTGCAAAGAAAATGGGAATACTATTTAAGTATGTAGGATTGTACAGTCAGTCTCGTAAGTATTCGTACCTTGTGTCTAAATTAAACGATGAGATTGACGTTCCAAATAAATGCTTCATGATAAATATTTACACAAACAAATTTTTCATATATATATATATATATATATATGTTTATAACGAATATTTATTTGGAAACATCAAACCACCATTTAATTTAGATAAATGTCTTCAATAGATATAAAAGGTACGAATATTTTTGGGACCGACTCTATATCGCGTTAAAGTATTTCCTCTATTTTGAACCAATAAGTAATTATTTTTTAACCATTTTAAACACAAATTTTACAAGTTATATTTTATTTTTAATATTTTGACTACAACTATTGATTAAAACCCATTAACTACAAGTACTTGAATGTTTCGAATGCTCTAGTGCTGGTAAACAGGTTGTAGAAGGAGGTTATTACATTTTCTTAATGTATATAAGTGACATCATTCTGGATGAGGATAAAATTCTCGTCCCCATTTTCTAATCCTATCCGACGTGTAGCTTAAGATCACCTCGTATGATTCCTTAAAAGGTACCAACCAGTCGTTTTAGTATTGCGCATTACAGTATGATCATTGCCTTTTATGAGCCCTACGATAGTAACGTCGCAGGAAATATTATCAACCTTATTAATCGTTGAGAAGTATTTACATTCGGCTTCGTTCACGTGGATAAATTTGTGTACTTTTGCTGTGGAAACCTAGGATGAGTATAAATATTTATAAGTATATTAGTAGTTCTTAAAGAAATCAAGCAAAATAACACGATGAATTAAAGTTAAGTGCACATTACTATGCAGAGACGCGAAGTTCGTTCGCTGGTCTGATTGGTGAGGGGCATAATCTCCTGCGTTATACTACAAGAATCTATTCGTTTATGTAGCAAAGTAAATATCTCGTGATGCACTGAAATAACGAAAAAAATTTATTTACAAAAATTGTTCGGTTTGTAGGGTACAATCATATGATATATTTTTTTTCGGGCCTGGAATAGTAGGGAGGAGGGATTTCAAAATCAAAATAAGTTTTTTAAATGGGACTACAAATTTTTTTTTTCATGGCCTAATAGCTTTTTTCGAAACGAATTCAACAGTATATCACATTATTTAATTTGCTGTTTCCAAACGTTAGAAATTATATTATAACTTGTAACCTTTTGAGTAGGTAATGGCAAGACATATCGGGTTGCCGTGGCTATTAGCTGTAACACTGTTGTCATTTGTTTTGATGACTTGTGATGTTTGGCTCGAATCTCATTTATACTACAAACCGAACAATTTTTGTAAATAAATTTTCTTCGTAACTTCAGTGCGTCACGAGATATTTACTTTGGTAGATAAACGAAACACACTATACTGTAGTGTAAGAAGTCTATAATACAATTTATAATCTATACTAATCCATATACAGAATTTTATAGTTTAATCGAGCTGATCACATAGCCAGCCAATTTAAAAATGAGTCAGTTAATGTGTCTAAATATAGCCTAGTAATTAAACTAAGTAAAAACATGCTAAAGCAACGATCAGTACAGAATATCACGTTTCTCAAGTTGCAAAGTTGCAAAAAAAAATTACTCACCTTACTATAAAAACGTCATAATGATCATCTTGTTCTTTTTCTGTTTGTTTAATGTAGAGCGGAGAATGGCTGAGACTGAAAGTTCTGGAGGTCCAACCAGAATTAACGAAGCTCGGTGGTTCGCTAGAAGAGGCTACCGAATTCTCGAATGCACACGACGAAGTTCTGCTTCGATTACAGGTGAATAAATTGCATTTAGTGATTTTTTAGTACTACTGGCGGGGCTCTTTACGAATAAAACATTGACAGTTGATTTCTAAGAGTTTCAAAGAGTCTGCTTAGTTCAGATCTTTAATAATTGATACATATTTGACATTTGTTTGACGAGAACTATTAAATATACCTGTTTCTAATTTTAAAGTTTTCTTTTCTATGTTCACCGAAGCTAATTCTGAAATCTAAGAAATATAGACTAGTTCAAAAGTTATTACTAATACGTTACTTCAAACGATAGTACTAATATACTAGTTCAATAAGTAGTACTATTTCTAAAACAGCTGTAAAATCAACATTTTTTAATATTTTGAATAATCCTTCGATATATAATTAAATATAGCTACTAATCAGGATACGAATATCTGATTAAAAATATCTATCAACGTTATGCGTGGATAATTTAATTTTCTTTAAAACGCAAAGATTACTTCAAATGCATCGCTTTGGACATCTTCATAAATTGTAATATTCCAAACACACAAATCGAAAATATTTCTACTGATTATCAGTTTGTACATGTTAAACTACTACAAGGACAAATTAATAAAAATAAAAGAATCTTTCGTTAGCAACAAAGAAACCAGAAATGTCTCTACTGGTTACAATTTTGAATGTATCAGAGTTTAGCATATACAAAATAATAAGAAGAAAAATATTTTCTATCTGTTTGTTAGAAATACCACAGTTGAAGAGAATGTCCAAATAGGTCAACCATAGGGAATCTTCCACCATTGATACGAAAACACTATAAACAAAGATCACAACGGAGGTCTAATTGCCGAAGTAAATACATTGTTTGAAATTTCTGATCTCAGAGCAAACAGAGTCCAGTGGAGGAGCTGCTGCGGCAGGCTGATCAGTTGATTTCGAACCAAAGGCCAAGAGCGGAAGTGTACGCTGCGATGGCGGAGACTTTGGGCCAGGCATGGCGCGACGTGAACGAGCTTCTGGAACGCAGAAAACAGATCCTTGACTCCAACGTGTTGTTTCAATGGTGTGCAAAGCAGCAGACTCCTTACTATCGCGAGAAACGAAAACATCGAACCTGTCTCGAAACAAATAAAAAATTGTGCGGATCCAACAAACAAATCAAAGATAAATACTGTAGATGTTTTCTTGTGAAACGTAAACACAATTTAAAATCAGAATATATTTCATTCATCGATGTATGGTTTAAAGAATGTAAACAAGACATGATAAAATTGATTAAGATTAAGACATGGAGGAGTGAGAAAAATTATTTCCTATAGAAAGGAGTCTGCAACTTTTCTATTGAAAAGTTGTTTTTTGTAAACAATCTGATCTACTGGCTAACATCCATGAAATATGCTATTATTCTCTATGATTTATTCTCTACGTTCACTCCTTCAAATAGTTATAGATGTAAGCTTTGTTCGTTTAACGGGAAACACTATCAAACAGTGTTATTTAATCCCTGTGTTAAAGCACATAAGGCATTTTCAGTCTACAGCAACATTTCCATTTGACACCCCAAGATATATTACTTGGGTCGACCAACAAGCATTCAATCTGTCTATTTTTCCATGTTTTTCGAAGCTACTTCTGAAACCTAAGAAATGTAAAATAGAAATTGGTTCATTTGAAACAATCATAAGTTGAGTGACTAGTTCAAAAGTTATTACTTATTCAGAATAAGGTAGTACTATTCCTCAAACAGCTGTAAAATCAATATATTTTAATATTTTGAATAATCCTTCGATATACTATAATTAAGTATAGCTAAAAATTAAGATGCATCAAGCATTCAATCTGTTTCAACAAAAACGCGAACCAACCTCAATTTCTATTTAAAATTTAAACTGTAATTTTTACAATACAGTCATTTATATCAACATTGAAATCTTGCAAGTAGATTAATAATACTCGTGCGTGATTTTAGTCGAGCGGAAGAATGTCGTGAAAACATGAGAGCCCTAGAAATGGCTTGCAACGACACGCTGCTACCCATTGAGATCGAAGCGGTGAAAAATTTCTTATCGAAGATCCACGATCTTCGGAAGAACATGCTGGAGGCACTGATGGGCGCCTTGCAGGAGGGAAAGAATTTGTTGGACAGATTGAAGGAGATCGCGAACGAAGGTACCTTGGACTCCAGGCCGGACAGGATCAAACTGGAAGCTGATCACGGTGAGCGGCTGCAATTAATGTTTCCGCTGGAAAAACGTTTAATTATAATCAATGTTCGCCATTTTCTTTGAGCCAGTTCCCTTTCGCTTTTATTTAATCGATGACATAATTGATGTGTGCCGTTCGCGTGCCGGCACGTTCCATCGTGCTTCGTGGTACACGAACGCGGATACAAATAAACAAGCTTTTCTGCAGTCAAACGGTATGCAGGGTGTCTGGGATTCTCAGTTCGGCTTATCTGCCAATTTTGCACAACATTCGTGCGCTCGAATCGTTGGAAAATGATAATACATTGATATGATTAGAGATCTAGAGTATCGTTGAAATGTATCAGGAATTAATCAATTTTTCCAAATTGCTCTGATAATCGACAAATGTTTCGTATAATAATAATGATAAGAAGAAGAAGAAAATAGAGAATATATATTTTGAGTGGATACAGGTAGACATCAACCGTAGTGAAAGATTTTTAATTAGGAATTAATTAATTTAATGTGTGTTTCAAGATAAGGAATTTCATGTCTGAAAAGTTTGTAAGGTTATTCCAAAGAATTTTGATTTTAGATTCGAAATGGGAAGTATTTTCCAAGTGGGGTTTTAGAATTTTGTTTTTTTATTAAAGTTCAAGTGGTACGGAATATACCATTTTCTTTTATTTTAGAATTAAACATGATAGATAGTATCCTGTAACTGAAATCTTAAAAACTGTTTGTATCTTAATTTTAATAAAGTAGTTCTAGTAGCCACAGAAAAAAAGGATTAATCAATTTAAATTAAGTGTAAAAATTAATTCTGTGTTTCTATAATCAACTATTTATGATTTCAATTTAACCAGATATATTTACTCGTCATTTTGGTACATTAACGTATGAACCTTCATCCTTCTATCTACATATATGAACTTTAATAGTAGCATATAATAACAAAATGTGATTAAATATTTCTACTTAAACTAAAGTTACATATGAGTGTAAATAAAGGCACATGATTAATTTCCACACCTAAATTTGACATTATATAGAAATTTATATTGAACTAGATATCGTCTGATAATAAAAGGAATTTTTCTTATCATCCCTGTGTAGCCGTATTAAAAGTTGAAAGATGGTTGGAGGAGCTCCACGACAGAAGACGACTGATCGAAACGTCGTTTCGTAGCAGAAAGACTCAATTGGAACAATGCCTGGCTCTGGCTCTGCTGGCGACGGATCTACGCGATCTCGAAGAGATCCTGAACGACAGGATTGCTGCTCTTTCGAGTACCTGCGATCAGCTAGGAGATTCCGCGTCCAGCGCGGAAATACTCCTATTCGAACTGAAAAAGTTGCAGGCCGAAGCGAAGGTATTGTTTAACAATGAAACTGCGTTATTTCTGTGCCGAATTCCTTTTTTTTTTTTTAATGAATTTTCCTTTGGAAATCAATTTTGTTATAAAACTATGTTATAACAAATTTAAAAATAAAATATATAGTTTCGTATTTAAACATACTAGCAGTAGTTCAAATATTTTTTCATTTTTTAAAATTAAATAGAACTCATTTCTTCCAAACGAATCTCTTTTTTAAATGTTTTGATCACAAAACTACGTCGTAATAAATTTTAAAATAATGTTAAACTAATACATAAATTTAAACATGAAGCTTTAGTGCAACAACAGCAAATGAATATTATTTATTTAGATAACGAACAGTAGAACAATACTATATATTTAACAATAAAAGTAAGCGATGGTTTATGATGATTTTCCTTATTTTTATTGTTTTTATAGGATAATGTCTTGAAACTTTGATGATTGTAGGAGTTCCAAGACAGATCGATCAAGATAACGAAGTCGACCGAACGATTGGTGTCATCGGGACACTTTGCCGGCGAGCAAGCGACAGAACAAGCTTATGCCATCCTCGGCGCCGCGGCTGATTATGTCAACGACTTGGATCAGTATGAGGCGTTGCTCAATAGGGCCGTGACCTTCTTTGATTCGGCGCGATCGGTGAGCATTGACCTCGTGCACTTGGTCTGCTTCATATCCTCATGTTGCTCAAGTCGTATATTTTATTCAGAGATTTTAAATGTATAATTTCCCAGAAGGTCATCTGAAGGTCAATATATTGTATATATTAGAATTTGTTTTTCTATTGGCTACATATAACAGTAATACAAATATCTCATTCTATTTGAAAGAAGTCGATGACCTTAAAGTCTCGAGAAACAACCGTGAAACAAATGGCACCTTTATCACAATATTTGCCCTTTCAAAATATACATTGTATTGGTGTGTAGGTGTACACTTCTTACGACCTTGAACCTTCGAGAAACAACTTTGAAACAAATGACTCCTTCAGCACAATATTTATCAGTATGAAATAAATATCGTATTGATGTATGCACTTCTTACCATCATATTACTTTTAACATTTAAAAAAGTTTAAAATTTTCAAGTTTGAGCAAGGACAAGCGGTGTGTACGATCGAATATCGATTTAGAATAGCGATCATTACCTCGTAGGCCCTCACGAAACTGGATCAACTAGAGATCCAGCTAGTGACGACGGAGCATCCCCCATTCTCGACAGGATTAGCGCGTTTCCATGCTCAAATGGTCGCCACCATAGAAGACGTAACCTCGAAACCATTAGCGGAAGGATACGCCCTCCTCGATGTCACAGGAAGAGGAGCGCCTGGCGCCGAGGTCAGACAGATTAATTATGATTTATAATTGCGTGGAATTCGTCGACAGTCTCTCAATGAAATTCTCTGCGAATGGTTATTGTGTGTACCTTCCCTTTGAGGCACCCCTTATAATATTCGATTTATTATTATTGTCATTATAGAAAGGGATTATGCTCTTTGGATTAAAGTATCTCTTCGTACAAATCAGTATGGTTTTAAAGAATAAATTAGTTTTGTAATTTCTATAATATTGAGAGACTTGTTCTGTCAGAATTATTAGTCGGTAATGACATTCCAAGCAATCTATTTATACTGTATCAATTTTCTTGGTTCTACAATATCTACATATTTTTATAATACGAAAAATTAAGAAATACTTTGAGTAATTTTACGGTACTATAGTAATACAAATACATAAGTATGAAGTTTGACCGATACAATATATCCAGATATAGATACGTATAAACATGCAATTTTTTAAGTATTTCAAATATTCCAAAAAGAATTATTTCTATATAACTATACTTATATTTTATTATTTGTTGAATTCTGTACTCGTATATTTGCATAATTGTCATAATATCGTTGTAACATGCCCCAAAATATTTCCTACTTCGTCGTATTAAAAATGTAATTATTATATAAGGATCGGAATAGGTATGTCTAATAAACATAAAAAGACATTAATGATTAACACTTTAAATTATTATCTGTAAACTGTTCAAGTACATGTTAAATATTTTACAAAAATGTTCAATTACCTCCAGATTTAATTATCAATCTCACTCCATAACTGTTCGTGCACTCCATGCCTGTTCCTTTACTTTAATCTACTCCCACCTTCTTTATTCTTCAGGGTGTGAAACGGACGGTGGAGGAACTGGAGAACCGAAAGATTCGCCTAATGGAGCGATGCACTGCTCACGAGAAAGAGAACCTCGAGATATCTAGAACCATAAACACGTTTCTGGACAAACGCGACGAGCTACGAAAATGGCTGTCGAGCATCCCCGAGGCGTTTCTTCAGGGTCATCAGGACATGGGCAGTGACGTTCCCATGGCAGAAGATTTCTGTCGATTGCATCGTCAGCTACTAAACGACCTTGAGAGAAGATCTGGCGAGGTCCGGAATCTCGAGTTCGAGATACTCCCTATCAAAGATCGACTGGAGGAGTCACAAAAGATAGAATTGCAGTCGAAGGTCGCCGACCTTGAGAATTCTTGGTCGAAAACGAAGGACCTGGTAGCGACGAGAATCGATTTGGGAACGCTTTACTGCCAATTTCACGTGGACGCCGAAAAATTGACGAGGGAAATTGAATCCATTGAAAATGAACTGACGAGGCATACGGATGTCTTCGACGAGGTCAAAGTTGAGGAGCTAGAGAGACGATGGAAGGACTTGCAGCCGCTTTATGCGAAACTCTCTAGCAATGGAAAGACATTCCTGGACGCTGCTGTGAAGGTGAGTTGATTTTTAATTATATTTTCATTCATTTATTTGCTTTTGAGATGATTTTTATTTGTATTACTGTGTATATTATATATTTGTGTGACTGTAACGATTTAAACGCGGAGGAAATTAGTTTATTATTAATTCCTAAATTACTTGCTAGCAAATATAGTTGAGAAGTCATTAATAAATAAGATTTTGCTTCTGCAATTAAAGAAAAATACTAATTTATGAAAACAATTTCTTGTCAAGGAAAAAGAAATTAAATGAATTTTAAAAAGGGAGAATTTATCATAAATCATATAATGAAATTATAAAATAATATGCTAAAATATTTTTTCAGATCGACGACCCCTATCTCGACGTACACAGAGCCTGTTTGTGCGTTCAGACACTTTTGGATAAGTTCGCTAATAAGCAATTGCAATTGAAAAGAGTCACCAGCGAAATTTTAATGGAAAAACGCATCGAGTACGAGCGAAAGATTGAAGAAAGTACAAAGGTAACTGAACTGATACCATTCATTACATAATACAATATTTAGAACCAGAAGTGGTTGATAATGATCACGAACATCAAAGGACAGTCATTGATCTTTATTTATATTTAAAATTGTAATAATTATTACAATCTCCATTGGTCCAACTACTACAAAGTCAAACAACTCTCATTTTCTACAGTTTCCTTTTTATGGATATTAATGACTAACTTCAGGTTCTAATTTTTTCAATTACAAAAGCAATATTTCGTTCAAATCTTTATTTATAATTTGATGCCTATTTGCGATAGTCAAACTTTGAAAATATTATTTCGTCGATTTGTTCAGACATTAGAGACAATTACGACATACAGCGAGCAACTGTATCCAGTGATAAGAACTCAGTCCTCCGAAACAATGGACATTCTCCAGGACTTACAAAGTTCGAAACTTCGCGTTCCGTTCGAGTTAAACAAAGCAGTGAAGGAATTGGACTCTAGAATTAGAAGCATGAACACTTTGGGTCAGAAAGGTACTTAAGCGAACACGTAAATAAGAAGAAAGGTTTATTGAATGATATCTAATTCATTTATCAAAAATATTAATGCAGGAGACGCACAAGTTGCCGAAGAGATCATGAAGAGACTTCAACAGGCGCACTCGAATATGCGTACGACAGCTACTGACTATGAAATTCTCCTGGACTCGTTGATATCCATTTTCCAGAACATCGAAGATGTAAGATGTTGCATCATGATCCGTTTTTAATAATAAACATTGATAAATAAATAATAGTAAACGTTTTAACTATGAATAGAATAGAAATGATTAATATAATCTATAAGAAATACGAAATTCTGTAAGCATCTAAGATCACTAAAACATGAATAATGTATTCCAAATATACATATATTTTGGTTATATAAAATATTTCAATTTTTTCACTCGTTATAGGTTGAATAAAAATTAAAGTCAACAATAGTATGACTCTATGTATTGAATAAAAATCAAAATTTAATTTCTGAAATGATGATATACCTACATATGCTGTATAAAAGTTAAAATTTAAATTTTAGGATGATATTCTATATCGAATGAAAATACGAATCTATTCTATTATTACATGTTAAGTACAAATTAGAACCTAAATTCGAAAATTATATTACGTACATCTCATGCTCCGTGAATAATACTTTGTTCAAATAATAACCTATTGTTCGAATTAAATTTTACTTGCGATTACTAAAACTTATATATTGTGTAAGTTCCGCCAAATTAATTTTTCTATTTCGTTCAAGATCAAGCGCGAAATCGATCAGCTGAAGATTCAGGCGGAGCGTGTAATGTCCCTGAAGAGCATACATGAGGTGGAAACCGCATCCAGCGAGCTAGACATGAAAAAGAAGGTGATCAACGATCGATTGGGTCAACTGAACGCAAAAACGGAAGAAGTAGTAGCTACGATCAGGAAACAGGAACCACCAGAGGCTGCTGCTCAGGACATTGAAAAATTGAACCACGCAGCGTTGTTGGCGGTGATCGATTTTACTTTTTACGAGTGTCAGATGAAGCAAATCGAGGAGCATCGACGAACCTGCGTGTTCGCGGAAGATCTAGAGAGGATCCACAGCGAGCTACACGACCTGAACGAACACCTGAGATCGGTGGATGCGAAGATTGGCGAAAATCTTCAGGTAGTCAGGAACGCTGCTGCTTCTTTCGTGCAGTTTGAGAAAACTGTCAAGGTAAGAATTTAGTTTCGTTAGTTAATCCATACTTGATCTTAATAAAACGACATATTTCAATTTACTTTTTTGACTTCTTTGTAGATCCTTTCGCAAAATGAGGTAAATTTTATTTCGTGTATAAGCAGAATACACGTTATTAAAGTAATTATGTCTGTTACATACGTTTCTTAAGTTAAATAAATGTAACATTGTGTAGATAATATTAAAGAAGTAGAAAAGAATTTTTTAATTAGCACAGTATTTATATTAATTAAAAACGTAAGAGTTATAAATTTAGTCAGATTGTACACATTTGGATCATTTTAATGTAACCCAACAATATTGTTTATATTTCGAAAAGGACTTACAAGGATGTTAAAAAGAGATGTAAATAAACAAAATTAGTTTGCGATGGACTCATTCTATGTATGGCAAAATTTCGTTTTCTATGAAACGTTTGCTGAAACGATGTAATCTCTGTTGTTGAATTTTAAGTGTTTTCTAATTGCAATTAACAGTGTTAAACATTTATTGTTTAATGCGCTTGACATAGGAAACTGTGTTAAACTGGTGAGTGAAGAATTACATAAATCATTTCTTGAAAAGTTAATATAAACTAATTTTCTAATTCACTTCTTATTATAATTTTTATGACAATTACACATTTGTGTTATTATGTACTGAAGTACATATATCAATCTTATGGTCCAAGCCATAATTTAATATAGAATCAGATTAATTCCATCATATTGGCTCGATGAAGCTTATCAATATATAATCTCTTCATCAAGTTTATCTTCCAGTTTTCATCAACGTAGTTCGCATTCTTAGATTCTAGAGGAAAGGATCGAGACATTCATAAAAACGACGGAGGAATCCGTTTCCGTTCTAACGCCACAAATTGCGAGTGACATTTCCTCGTTGAGAGAAAGGTGGAGAAACCTTAGGGAGAAGGTAGAAGAAACGAAAAAACGTATGAACCTGAGTGTGGACTATTTCGTACTTTTGGAGGAAGCTAAAGACTGGAATAGAACGGGTAGCAAATTGTTGATGGCGATCGCGAGGAAAGCGACCATGGTGAAAGCACCGAAAGACGCAACGGAGTTGCTTCAGGAAATCGAAGAGTATTTAAAACCGGGCGAAGAGATGCAGGAGAAGAGGATCGAGAAGTTGAAGCAACTGTCGACTATTGTTTTCGGTAAGTTCAAGCACGTTTATTTGAATATAAAGAGTTTTCCTAAAAGGGGTTTAAGATTAGAAATAAAAAAACAACTAACCAATCCCAAATAAAATAACATAACAATAGAATACATGTATAAAAAAGTAAAATTAAAAAGATATCAATGGAATCAATTAAACTTGTCTGAACTTACAACAGGTACGGACAGACTGCCGCAATTCAACGAGGTGATTGTTGAGAATCGTCAGATGCTGGACTCGTTCGCCGTCGTTTCCTCGGAGTTGCGCACACTGGCGGAGAACTTGAGGAATACCGAGGATTTACGCGAGAAGCTACGAATCGAGAAACAGGAAACAAACGAGCAGTTGCAGGCCGCCAAGGAAGTGATGGCAGCTGCGGAAGCAGCCAGGCAGGAGGCTGAGAACGCTAGGAAAATCGCTGAGAAACTCGCGGCAGAAACGTTGGAGAAGGCTACGATGGAAGCAAAGAAGATGAAAGAGGAGAGGGAAACCCAAAAGGTTTCTGCACCACCGTTGTGCTCGGTGTCTGCGCAGACTGAGAAGATAGAAACTATTAAAGACGGGAGTTTCGTCAAAGAAAGTGTCACTTCGTCCATCACCACTAAAGAAATACACATTTTGCAAAAGGTATGTTGCACAAGATGCATGTTTCATAGGATACATGCTGCAAATCATGAATCTGTCATTTTATATAATAATTAATTTTTCATTATGAATTTTAATCGCGATTCTTACAATGAATAACACTGTTCCAAAAATTCTTTAACTGTGCAACAATAAACAACAATGAAAATAAGTAGAAGTAAAGTTTAGGTGTGCTAATGAATACCACAAACCACTTTAAACAAGTTCAAACTTGTGACTACATGTCATTTTCTTGTAAGTTTTCGTAATTATCTTCCAGTTCCAATTATGTAGATACTGTCCTTCTTAGATTAATTGTCTTAACACTTTACCAACTGGTAGCGGTTCAAGATCCTATGCCCTTCTCACCGGCCGCTCGGCACCAAATCTTCCCTGACACCGGGAATTGTATAAAAATACAAGAGCTTACAGAGCAAAGCAACTTGTATCTCAATTCAAAGTAACAAATACTTGCTAGTTACCATAGCAGTTACCGGTCGGTGAGCGTTGGGGACGAAAAGTCGATTAATCGGCTACCGGTCGGTAAAGTGTTAATTAATCATCTTTTAATATTTGAGAAAAATGAAGTTTTATGATTTTAGTTGTTCCATCTTAGCTTTATTATTTTTTGGAAGGTAAATATAACCAGGAAATGTATGGTTGACGTAACAATAAATTAAATGCAACAATTTATAAATAAAATTTTATTCACATCTTTTGGTTATACTATCCTACAAAGACAGGATTCCTACTTGTTTCAATCATATTATTTCAGTGAAAAGCGATGTAGCTCGAGCTAATACTCGTACAAGAAGACGAAACATAACAATATTCAATATTTATTTATATAATTACCTCACTATCATAATTAAAATTGTATTTTAGACGGAGATCGAGGAGACAGTTCCAGTGGTTCAACGCGAGCCAAGTCCATTGAAGAAAGTCGCTACAAAAGACATACACGAGCAATCTTATGAAACACTCCCGAAGGAAGAGGTTCTACCCTTAGCTCCAGAGTTCTCCATCCCCCTGAACGATGCCACGGTTCAAGAGGGCGAGAAGTTCACCTTTCAGTGTAACCTTATCGGTCATCCATTGCCAGAAGTGGTTTGGTACAAGGATGGAATTTCAATCCTAAATAATCCAGATTATTTGACCACTTACGTGCAAGGTTCTTGTACCCTGACGATCGAGGAGACCTTTGCCGAGGACTCTGCCAAATACACCTGCAGAGCGTTCAATATCGCTGGTTCGGCTGAAACAACTGCTACGTTGACTGTCAGTGGTAAGACTTTTATTCTGAGTACTTCTTGCGAGAATTTATGCGTAACTTAAGTTACTACTGCATAATTAACACTGTATTTCTCAAACGATAATCCCCTGTTACAGAATTGTCTTTAGAAAATTCTTCAGGCAAAGAAAAATAAATTTCATACTGGAAAATTATATATCAAAACAAGCATGTAGGCATGGGAGTTCAATACGTATAGTAAATCGCAATTTAAAACATTAATATAATGTAAAATGTAAGAGGAGGAAGAATTATATTTTAATGTATTCTTTTCTCACAAACTTGGAATGTCTATTAGAAAGATAAAAGAAAATTCATGTAATACAGAGTAATTAAAAAATAATTGAATAGTTACTAGCAAGGAAGTACACTAAATAAGCACACGCCGACTTTTATCAAAATATAGAAGATAATTTGAAAAAAAAAAAAAAAATAGTTGACATGTATCTTTTTTAAAGTTGGGGGTGAAAAATATGTTTCTGTAATTAAATAACTTGGAAATTAGAGGAGTTATTTAATTTAATTTAAACAAATAATTGCTTAATTATTTGGTTAAATACAATAATATATAAAACAAAATTGTACTTTGAAAAATTAAAGACACTTTATTACTCTTCAGTCGCTGTATAATATAAAACTTAAATTTATAGAGACTGCACCGGAAGAACAACCGAGTCCACCAGTGTTTGTAAAAGAGTTGGTGCCATCGGTGGTAACGGAAGGCGCATCTCTTCGGATGGACTGTGTCGTCGAGGGCAATCCTCTGCCCACCGTACAGTGGTACAAGAACGACACTAATATCGACAATTCGCCCGACTACGTCATCACTTACAACAATGGCGAAGCTGTTTTGAAGTTCGATGAAGTGTTCCTGGAGGACAAAGCCACTTACACGTGCAAAGCCGCGAATCGATTGGGTCAAGCTTCTACTTCTGCTTCTCTGACTGTGGAAGGTAAGATAATTAAGCAGTAATTAATATTGTAAGGAGAAAGAAAAATTCGTCCGTACCCAAATAACACTTTTCTTATATTTTGATGAACATATCGTGGACGAAAGAATTTGTTCTTCAATAATCGCACTATAATATTATAGTTACAAGGCTCAATTAATTAGAACACAATTCATTCTTTATTTTGCTAAATATATTCACAAAGAAACGTGCTATTGATTGAACTAATATTGCAGAGAATTTATTTTCACGTACGTTTCATTCACTTTAACAATTGGGAAAACGAAAAAACTATTGGAAATTTATTAAAGCTATACTGCACGGTGCTAACGAAAACTAACATTGTATTAATCAAATAAATACAATAGCCTTAGAACTGCTTCATAAGCTCTTCCCTCTGTATCATTTTTTGAACCTACAATGAAACGAGATATACAATTCATACCTGTTGAATTATTTCAATTATAAACTTACTCTTACCGACAACAAAGAGTATCTTGCTTTCCGGATGAAATATCTATCTTGTACTGATTTGCAAAACGTTCGAAGATTTGTTTTATGTTTATTTTCAGCGGTGCCGATTAGCCAGGAGAAACCACGTTTCGTGACACCCCTATCGAACGCGATGGGAAGGGCAGGCCAGAGGGTGAAACTCGAATGCGAAGCAACAGGAACACCCATGCCAACGATGACCTGGTATCACGATGAAAGACCTGTCGAGGAGACCACGAAATTAAAGGTAAAATCTTGCACGAAAATGAATATACACAGTGCACTCTAATACAGTCATTCCTATAAGTATTCGTGCCTTCTCTACGTATTGAGGAAAATGTAATTGTAAATAAAATGATGGGTTCGATGTTTCGAAATAAATATTTTATTATAAATATCTATATGTATATTATAATTAAAAATGTATTTGGAAACATCAAACCTATCATTTATCTTAGAAAAATCTCTTTGATAGACATAAGAGTAAATATTTCTGTTTAAACTAGACATATGAATAAAAGAAATGTAGAAAAATAGTTTCTGCATGTAATAATTGTCAAGTACAATTGTAATCTGTTAGAAGAACAACAATAAGCAAAATTTGTGAGCTACTGAACTTCGTATATCTAGATAAGTTGTAATGCCTCTTTGGTTAATACTTATATCTATATAGATTCATTATAACGAAAATCAGGTTGAGAACTTATAATATTACAAATTTACCATACCAAAATGTTGATTAAATATCTCTACTTAAACTATAGATAACCGATTCAAGAAAAAGACACAGAATTAATTTTAACACCTAACACATTTAAAGGAGGGTGTTAAGAAATGCCCATTTTTGGCATCGTCTGCAAATGAAAAATTCATGCAGGATCCTGTAGTGTGTCTCCCAAGGAAGACAAAATGTCGGTATCACTTTCCCGAGAAACGATGGGAAAGTTGTCAAAAATACGTTCAAAGTATGAATCTGATGATAACGGAACTTACGTATATTTTACATTTCGTCGTCTTCTTCTTCGGATATAGAACTGTCCTCGAAATATTTAACGACTTTTTATACGTCCTGCGATTACTTCGACATTATATTGATATTTTGTAATGAATTTCAATTCATTAACTTGTTCAACTGTTAATGGTTTCCGAGTTTCCACTACAGAGAATCGAAAGCCACGATCCGCAAGGAAAATATCAAATACCCGGTTCAAAGTAACTTAATCGAGAGTATCGAAACGTTTTAAAAATGATTAATAATTAAAATGACAGCGGAGATTTTGAATTTCAAGTCGCAGTACAATCATACAATATTGATTTAAAAAAATACCAGATAGATGTGGAACCAATTAACGCCATTTTACTTCAAACGAAACTGCATTCACTACATTCAAATAATTTAAAATACTTTGTATATGTATTAATTGATAAAAGTAAAACCGCACTGGGAGTCATACTTGCACACTCATGTGGATGCAAAGTTGGAGTACGCGTTGTTGGTTGCTGTTCCCATGTAGCCATGATTATATGGTACTTTGGATTTGCTCGATATCAAGCTTCAATTCACTTGCCTGCTGAGTTCCTTAATACTTATTTCGAAAACGGTTCGATATCCGAAGAAGAAGACGACGAAATGTAAAATATACGTAAGTTCCGTTCTCATCACATTCATACTTTGAACGTATTTTTGACAACTTTCGCATCGTTTCTCGGGAAAGTGATACCGACATTTTTTGTTCCTTGGGAGACACTCTAAAAGACCCTGCATGAATTTTTCATTTTCAGACGATGGCAAGAATGGGCATTTCTTAACACTCTCCTTTGCTTTTCCATACCAAGTAATCCTTCGCAATCACTAAGAAAATTTCCTATATTTAAAATGTCCTTGCAGAAGGGACATCCCACTTCAGTATGTTAAGAACGTTGCGAGTCGGTGCAACGATACCATCTTCAATGAAAATTGCTTTCCTTGTGTCCTCTCGCTTCTACAATCCCTTCTACGAGCCGATGCATGCATCTCTCAGTATTTTTAGCGACTTGCACGCGCCGAATTCGAAACAGAGCAATAAGTCGTAGCAGGAAAACGAACAGCTGGAATCGAGAGCTCAGGGTGTCGCGATCCGCTGTTTCAGATCCAAACGGACAACGGTAGGAGCAGCTTGGTTATCTCCGAGGCCTTCGCAAAGGATGCTGGATGCTACATGGTGGCTGCCAGGAACGATGCCGGCGAGGCCACGGTGTCCTGCAACGTCTCCGTGAAGGGACGTTTTCCTCAAGATACCAGCGACTCAGAGCTCGCTTGCAGCGACATGGAACCCGTGGTACCGAAGATTCAGATGCCCTTGAAGGACCACAAGGCCCAGGAGGGACGGACGGTTAGGCTGGACTGCGTGATCGTAGGCCAACCTGAGCCTGAAGTGAGTGTTTATCGAGGAAAGAACACTTTTTGTGTTGTGTTGGTCAAAGGTATTCAGAACGGTTGATATCGTTGAGTAATATCGAATATTGTTTAATTGACCATCCAGTGATAATATGAGCAGTTGAATATGAAAGAGGTATATTTCATTGTTTTTTCTTGTTTCTTTTAAACCCCTTAATTCAGAGATGGGCAAAATCTTTATCTAAATACAAATTTTAAATATCGAATAAAGATGAAAAATTATTATCTCTTACTCGTCAAATAAAGATACATAACTTTATGTTTATTCGATGACTGCCGAATAAAAAAATGTATTCGAAGTAAATGTTATAAATGTTATAAATTTCTTAAATTGATGTTATTTATTTTAATTTCAAATTTAATAAGTTTACCTATATTTGAATATTATAAAATTGGAACATGTATATTTTGTCCATTAAACCAAATTTTATTTTGACTAATTACAGGAACATTTATTATATTAACATGATTAGGAAGACAATTAATTGAATATCTTAATATTGAACTTCGTCAAATTTGAACATTCATGAAATCTTAATTGGCATAAATTAATATTTAAATATTTATAAATAGTTAATGGTATAATAGTTATAACAACACCGCATGTACAAACTGTGTATTCGTACAGAAATCAACAAAAACAAATCAGAGTGAAATCAGTGTTCGACCATGTTGTGACTCAGCATGCAGAATTCCTTCACTTTAAGATCGCTTAAAAGAGCACATTTAAAAATTAACTTCGGCGCAGGTCGAATCCTAAGCAAAGACCAGCACCAACATGTGGCCGCCAGGTAGCCAAAGAAAGAAACCTTCGCCAAGGGTTGCCGATAACCTAAAGTGCAAATCTTGCCGAGTTCTGGTTTATAGTATAGAACGGCTAGTACGCTGCTTTACCCGTTCGATGCTGTTATAACTATTATACCATTAACTATTTATAAATATTTAAATATTAATTTATGCCAATTAAGATTTTATGAATGTTCAAATTTGACTAAGTTCAATATTAGGATATTCAATTAATTGTCTTCCTAATCATGTTAATATAATAAATGTTCCTGTAATTAGTCAAAATAAAATTTGTTTCAATGAACAAAATATACATATTCCAATTTTATAATATTCAAATATAGGTAAACTTACAAAAATTGAAATTAAAATAAATAATATCAATTTAAGAAATTTATAAATTTTTCTACATGGGAACATCATGAAATCATCTCGATCGGTTACTCGTTGCCGAGTCGTAGCAACCAATAGGAATTTTGCAATAACAATGCTTATAAACATTTAAAAAGACCATAATTTATATCTACAGTACACGTCTATATGCGCAAGTATACACTTCCTTACTCCTGTATAATTATGTATAACTATACTTTACAACCGCCGACCAAACAGTAAATACCGCTTGAAAAGTTATTCGATCCTTATCCGATAATTTCGGATAAAGATAAAAGTACGAAAGTTATCCCACGCGACGAGTGAAACTTCAGTTAAAGATAAAAATGCGAAAATAACCTACGGATGAATATCTCTGGAGAGAAACTAGGTAACTCTAGCCGTCGAATAAAGATACAAATGCGGAAAAGTATCTTAGGGTTGAAACTCTCGGGTAAGAACCAGGTATCTCTAGCGGTCAGTTAAAGTTAAAAATGGGAAATTACCCAACGAGTGAAACTCTCTGCAGTTAACGCAGGTATCTTTAGCCTTCGAAAAAAAATAATTTAAGTTATCTTTATCCTTTGAGTACATTTACTTCGAATACATTTTTTTATTCGGTAGTCATCGAATAAACATAAAGTTATGTATCTTTATTTGATTTTCTATTTAAATAATTTTTGTATCTAAATAATGCCCATCTCTGCCCCTTATTTACTGAATTTCTTAAAAGTTTTAAATCTAGGCGTCCATCTTGGTCTTACAATATATCATTTTACAGAGTTGTCTCTAAGAAGCTTCCAAAAGAAAAAAAGCTTGTGCAGCCATCCAAAAATTAAAAACGAACTTCATAGAAGTGTTCTTAAAAGTCACAATAGGTTTCAAAGGGTTTAATTAACACAGTACCATAAAAAAATTGACGGGACTTGTAAGTCCCGCCAGTAAATAAAGAGTTCTTGCAACATGTTAGTTTTATCTGTGAAGCAGTTTCTGTGTCGACGAGGTAATATTTTCTTTCGATGTGATGACGTAAGTTCAGTTGTCAAACGGAGACTGAGGCAATACTGATGAAGATTGTGTAAACCCAAAAACGTGAATTGTCATACGTTTCATAAAAATAATATATTAGTAGTATTACGTACTAGAATCTAAACTGTCCGAATTTAAATAATATAACAATCTCTTCACAGTTCTCGTTGTCTGCATTTACCATCATTATTTAAATGTATACCATTTACCATCGAACATTAATTTCATCACTATTCTTGATAGAAAGACAAATTCAAACATGTATACATATGTCTATGATAGACATAAGTGTAAATGTTTCTGTTTAAACTAGATATACAGGGTGGGGCAGAAATAACTCCCACATTTTAAAAGACGATTGAAAAAAAATGGTACGAGATAACACCAGATACTTTTTATTTCTTAAATCTAGATATAAAAAAGTTTTGTTTACTTTATGTTTTAAAAATTATGTCGTCCAAATGGTGGCTTTTACGAGCGATACACATTTGGAGTCGTTCTTGAAAGTTTTCCATCACTCTCGCTAGCATTTCGGGGGAAATTCTTTCAATTTCCTCTTGGATGGCCTTCTTTAGTTCATTCAACCTCGGCCTTGAGGTATCCACACAGAAAAAAGTCACATGTACTTAAATCCGCCGAGGTACGGTCCATACAGGGCGTCGTCAGCGCGAAATTTTGCAGATGGTGTTTCCGGATCAAGTGATTTCTTTACGCGAAGGAGTGTGACTTTTTTCTGTGGGGATACCTCAAGGCCGATGTTTTCAAACATCGTCCTTGGTCCTTGAATGAACTAAAGGAGGCCGTCCAAGAGGAAATTCAAAGAATTTCCCCCGAAATGCTAGCGAGAGTGATGGAAAACTTTCAAGAACGACTCCAAATGTGTATCGCTCGTAAAGGCCATCATTTGGACGACATAATTTTTAAAACATAAAGTAAACAAAACTTTTTTATATCTAGTTTTAAGAAATAAAAAAAAAATGTAGAAAAATAGTTTCTGCATGTAATAATTGTCAAGTACAAATGTAATGTGTTGGAAGAACAACAATAAGAAAAATTTGTGACTCTGTACGTTACAGAATGATTTTTTAAGAATAACTTCTCACAAGGCCACCTGAAGTCGATTGTCTTTAAATTTTGGTATTTCCCCCCTTAACCCCTTCCCGTACTTTAGCGAGTCATACTCGCGACGAGATACATGGGTATTGCGATTGTTTACAAGCATCGGTCTGGTCTGTTTAGCGCGCGTCGGTGCCTACCGCTTGGGCCCGAATTTCGACGAGCTAAATGGCGCGGGAAGGGGTTAACACTAGTTTCACTCTTAACTTATCAAACTACTGATTCATCGTTGCAGGTAATCTGGTACCACGACGAGCAACCGGTGAAGGAGTCAGCCGACTTCCAGCTGCTGTTCCAGGGTGACAAGTGCTCCCTGGTGATCCACGAGGCCTTCCTGGACGACGCTGGTGTGTACAAAGTCGTCGCCATTAATTCTGGCGGCGAAGCGTCTAGTCAGTGCACATTAACAGTGACGCGTACGTACGACGAATTGGTTAAACCATGGAAACCATGTTGCACGGCGTGCATGGTTCGCTAAAACGAAAACAATTGTTCTGATTCAGCGGTCACCGTTACGGATGAGCTGGATAAAGCGCGACCGCCAGTGGAGGAAACGTTCGTACCTGGTTCACCACCGAAATTTGTGAAGCTTCCGACAGACTCGCTGGTAGCAGAGGGCGAGAACGCCATTTTCGAATGCACGGTGACTGGCGAACCGAAACCAGAGTTGAGGTGGTTCTTGGACAATGTGGAGATCACTGCGAACGAAAGAATCTTGGTGAGCCTTTATACATTACATCTTTTACATTTTTACCGCTAAAGAAGGTGTATAAATTTTGGTTTAACTTGTATATTCTATTTTTAAAAAAATTATTGTACAATGCACTCTCGGAAATTATATAAAAATAGTATACCTTAGTACTCATTTTATCTTCGCGATAGTGTCCACTATTCTTGAATAACTTACATATAATTTATTAATTATTTCTGGATGTTTTGCCATTTCATTAACGATACCTCACACAGTTCATCTACGTTCTTTTGTGGAAAGCAGAGTTACATAAACCAATTTTTGTCCCTGAAACTATTCATCATCCGATTCTGTTATAAAAGCTTTAAAAATTGAGCAAATTTCATTCATTTATCTGTTAATTAATTTCTTGTATATGCTAAAATTTAAATATCGTTCAGATCAAGCAGTCTGAAGATGGAACAGGCATACTGAAAATTTCATCAGCGATCCCTGAGGACAGAGGCAATTACGTGGTGAAGGCCATCAACGTCCACGGAGAAGCGAAGGCTTTCGCCAGGCTGGTCGTGAGATCCTTAGGCGATTTCAGAGGAAAGGAGGAATTCATACAGATGGAGGAGAAACTGATTGCACCTACGTTTAAGGAAAGATTCGAGGACAGAAGTGTTCTTGATGGTGTCTCCACGAAATTCGAATGCATCGTTGTTGGAAAACCATCTCCAAAGGTAAGTTTACACGTTGAAAAGGAAAATAATCCTTTACAAAATTTCTAATCGCCTGACAATAGCCAATTAAGCTAAACGATTTATGAAACAGACATGATTTAATTTTATTTATCGCGTAACAGTTCAACTCTGGTCATTTTTCTTTGCAGTTGACTTCAATTGTATCATTTTTTAGTATTATTTGATATTAATTAAGTAGAAAGTACAATTTGGAAATTACATAATTATAAAGAATTTTAAGGGATGATCACATGAAAGAGCATTATTATTTTTTTTTTCATTATTGGGCACCTAGACTAAAACCGAAACCTTAAAATTGATGATGGCGCTATCTACAACAAAACGCCTAAGTTTGTTGTGAAATAGTTCTTAGTTTCTAACGCTAGATACCACTACCAATATCTTCCTACCGATATTAGAGAAAATTCAAATAAATTGTACTATTTTACTAAGTTTAATAATAACTTTAGAATTATACTACAGGTATTATAATAAATTTGGCGTTTTGCCGTGGACGGCGCCATCATTCAGTTTTAAGGTTTCGGTGTTAGTCTAGGCTTTTTCCTTGGCAGAAAATAGAGGTACAAGAATGTTTTCCAAGAACATGCAGGAAACGAATGGAAATTGTTATGACCTTAACGGGAAAATGAAATAATACTGAGGGAGGACGGAAAAGAATATGAAGGAAAATTTAAAAAAAAAATGCGGGAGAAGTGAAAGAAAAATTGGAAGAAATATAAAAGAGGAAGGAAAAAGAAAATAAAGGAGAAATGAACAGGTTAGAGAGGGAGGAACGTAAAGTCTATGCAGGCGAAATAGAAGAACAATGAGGGAGTAACGAAAGAAAAACAAATAAAAAGTGAAATAAAAATTTCAGGATAATATAGAGAACTTTAAAACAATTAAAAAATTAAAAAATTTTTCCACGTAAAGACGTCGTGCAGCTAAAGCACTTCCATTAGAACAGCTATACATAAAATGGATATCTGCTATTTCTTCATTCGAATAATACGCTGACATTTTCACGATAATTTGTAACTGTGTAATATCTACAATCGGCGATCCACAACTAACTGATTCTCAATGAAATCTACTGTCGGCACTTGAATAAGAACACTCAGAATTCGGTTTATAAACACTAAAATAAACATCGCATGCAATGGAAGCAAGTAAGTCACTCATGATACTAGCAAACAAGAATGTTTATATCTCAGAAACAGTTGACCTTTCGACCCATGTGTACTAAAGCTTTTTTACTCAATGTCAATACACTGTATTCTATACACCATATAAATATTGAATGGTTTTTTTTTAACACCCTGAATACGTCATCTTGTGAAAAACTAAAATTATTATATTAACATAAGACTCGTAAGTTACACTGGCCTTTTACTACTTTTAAAATAAAAGTAAAATTGGCATTGCTTTACAAGAAACCGAACTTATAATATAAGTTACTTATAACATAATGTTATATAGACCGGTTGCGATAGTTAAGGGCGAGAGGTCGAACGTCGTAAATCACCCCTTGCTTTCGTCGGTAAAAGCAATCACACGAACAGACAAGTCTCGAACGATGGCGCCGGATCGAGAGCCTACGAAGGTGTCGGAACGCGTGAAAGATAGGGTGCAAAGTTGGCCAGCCTGTCAGGAGGTAGCCGACCAAGAGTAATTTCGTGCCTCCGGGTTATATTTAAACAGGAACAATGTACCTGACGTGGAAATTCGCGGACGCAGCCGCGTCGCGAGGAACTCCGTGAGATTTTCTGTGACACTCGCGGATCAGGTATCGGTACGTGCGTTTCTTCTTCCATAAACCATAAATTCTGTGATAAAATCGATCCACGATCACGATTTCTCGATCAAGCGAACGCGAAACTCAAGAAACGAATGGTTTCCGTGAAATTTTCTGTGACACTCGAGGATTGTGCAGGGAACAGCTGAAGTGTATTAGGATAATACAAGATTAGGCTTATTTCATGCATTTAAAAAGCTTATGTTAACGTGGAAATTCATGTAGAATGTATTACGAGTATCTATAAAAATGGGGCATTTGCGAGAAATTAAATTTTATAGAAGTCCAAAAATGGACGAGGCTTGATGAGAAGCTGTGACAATTTTGAAATTTTCTATGAGTTATTCTCAGTAATTTTAGTATTTTTCTTTTTGTGTAGAAATTTATTTTTAATGGTTCAGTACACGCTGTAGCGACAGTGGATTGTGAAGAGTTAATCGAACCGATGACAGTTGAATTTTTTGTTTTATCATTTTCGAGAATTTATCTGAATTATTATAGAAGATACAGATAGTTTTCTGTTTGTTCTTAGTTAAGAGTTCGGTACAATCAGTTGGTGGGAATTATTGGTATTCAATCAGTTCTAGACAGCGCTCTGTTATATTCATAATATAAATAATACACACCCTCTCCATGTGTTACGAAATAGAAGTTGTATTCTAAATAATGAATTGACTACGTAAATATATAGCGACACAAACTTATAGTAGAACATGTATCTTTCCTTACTTTATTTTTTTCAAATAAGGATTAAAATGGCGATGAGCAAAATGATATTTTAAAGTGTTAGTTTAAATTTAAAATTAAAGTGTTATATTTAAACATTCTTTTCACGTTTATTTCGATTGATTCGAAATTAAATTCTTCTTATTGTCTTTAATTGATTGGATTCTCGATTAATTGTATGTCAGTAATTATTTAAACACATCCTTCGAAGAAAATTAAATTTTTATGAAATTCTCGCATCAATAAATAAAGTACATGTACTATCCCACATATATTTATTTTTGTATTACAATAGACATGCAAAAACCCATTCTAATACAATTTTGTAAAGGTTACAGAGTTTTTATAAAATTATTAATTAAGAAAATCTCACGAAAGACTAATATACACCGCAATTTATCTTTAATATTAACTTTAATTTACAGAATACAAACTTAAACTTTAATATTAAAACGCTAACTCAATTTTAAAGGGGTTGAAGCCTCATTATAAAAACTTGCGACGTTGACGAGCCGCTATATTAAATTTTCCATGAAATTCACCGAGTATGACAGATTTTCGCACGTTCCATTTTCAGATCCAATGGCTGTTTAACGACCGTCCCGTTCATGGAAAGGACTTCTTGGTGTCGGTCAGCGGGGATAGGCAGGTGTTGACGATTCCAGAGACAGAAAGCACGCATGTCGGTACGATTTCCTGCGTGGCGGAGAACGCTGCTGGCAAAGCTACCTGCAGTGCTCGTTTAGAGATCGGTAAGCAATTTACTTTAACACTAGGTTCGTGGAAATTTTCGAAGTAACCTCGCTACATTGATTGTTTTTTTAAGATTACTTTTCTAAAAACTTTTTGAGCATGTTTTTATATATTTCCGCTTTTCTTTTATTTAGATAAAAGTCAGAATAAATGATTCCTGTGACTTTCATTATAAAATTTAAAATGATTTAAAATGACCATGTTCTGTAAACTTAGTGTTAATTACATGGTGAGTGAAATTTTCATTAATGGGGGGGGGGGGGGGGGAGGTGTAAACGCATTGATAAATAAATTCACCGTACTACTTAAATTTTCAATTGATAGAATCATTCGAAAAATAATAAATCAATACAACTATACAAATAAAATATATTAAACAGTTGATTTGTAATTATAGTACGTTAGACAGTTTAAAAAGTGTCATTTAATCTATATCTGGCACAACAAAATTTTGGCCATTTAAATTTTGTGCATATTTAGTATCCATTGAATTTGCTCATGCTTATTCAAAATTTTATTTGTTTTGTATTTAATTATTATTCATGTATTATTCGATTCAGTAACTAGTGAAATATTTTTGTATTCGATTGAGATCAATCATTTGACTGATCGAGATAGAAATAGCTATAAATAAAATGGCGGTAGGTTTAGTGTTAATGAATTAATTTCAAGTTCACATATAGTAATTAGTCGTGTATTAATGATCGAATATTCCGAATCTCGACAGTGCGGAAGATTTCTCGAGGTCGCGTCTAAATGGGCCCTGTCGATCTTTGGAAACCGAACGATTTTTATTACCAGCCTCTGGCTCGTAGAAATCGTTTATTCGTTGCCAAAATATCACCGAACCGCCCGCAACGGTGCCACCGACGGAGTTATTAATACGCGTATACCTAAGTCAAATGGAAGCTTCATTCACGACGGGGCTGATGCACGGTCGACAGAGAGTACTAGCATTTCGCGAAACGTAGAGAAAGATGGGACACGATATCCCGATATCCAAGAAAAGAGGACGACATTGCGCCACCGATGAGCGCTGAAATTCGACACTGTCCGCGTTGCTTTCCGCGAGAAAAGTCGAAGAGCATTACGCGATCATCCAAACGCCACTTGAGCTTACATTTTAGACGTTCTCCTGTGCTTTATGTTTCTTACTTTTCCACACTTTTCATTTGTCGAGGATTTGGAAATTCCAATTGAATCTCTTGAGGATGTGAAATTATGAATTGAATTTCTCAAGAATTATTAAACAATTTTGAGCAATGGAAATACATTGTGAAATCAATTTTTTTTTAAACGAAATTAAAAACACAGGCGTGAGGATTATTATTTAGAATTATACGTGTTTCGACCTCTGGTTCATTTTTCTTTTTTATTTTATTTAACGACATTATTCTTTGAATAGAGTCAAAAAATAATATGTAATTTCTTTGGTATACAAGATTATAATTTAAAATAGGCATGTATTATACAAATTATAATGGGCAAGAATAGAGTCGAAATTATAGGAAATATAACTTATACGAAAGTTGTTATAATTTTATACATATTATTCAAAATCAACAAAGCCACTTCAGAGTCATTTGAACTATAAATAAGAAATCGGTAACATTAAACTGTTACGACTTCTCGTATGTTGAAAACGGATGTATACAATTTGTAACAATGACCGAAATCGAAAGAGGGTTGATGAATATATCAATATATATATAAATAAAATTTAAAATATGGTAAACAGTTCTTAATGGAGAAAATATTATTAATAAAGGTAATAGAACTACGATAAAACGAAGAATGTAGCATTTACAAGCAAAAGTTAAGAAAGAAAGCAGTATTTGGTATTTGTGTCACCTTCAACTACAGATGTTATAATTACATTTAATTTGAAAAAGTTCACACCGTCGCATGGTATTATTCAAATGAAAACTATAATTCGAGAACAAATTTTGATATACATATATATAACAAAATGTTAATTTCTGCCTTAATAATAATTAAATTATAGTCACTCGTGTTTGAATAACATTGACAAACTTTTCATCTAATGATCAGTATGAAAATTCTCTTTTTTATCTTTAAAAACATATCATCCAACTTTATAAATTAGTAAGCGTCAAACTAACATTCAAAAATATCAATCATAACACAAATCTAAAAGTGGAAACGTTTAAAATAAATAAATGCACATTTCTCGACACTGCAAGGTTTTGGACTGCACTTCTAACACTTGTCAGACATTTTATTTATACATTTTTAAATTTTGGGCGGATAAACGATTATTTCGTTGATCCATCGCCGTGGGCCGAGTGTTATATGGAAGGGAGGGTCTTATTTTTAACTGGGGCGACTAAACAAACTCTTTTCTCTTCTTTCACCGACGAAAAGTCACTTTGAGTCACGACTAATATTAGGTCGGTGCACATGCCGCGGCAATTAAATCTGACGTTTCTACGCCCACCTGTACGTATCCGTGTGTGTGTACGTGCCGTGTGAAAACATCCGTCTAGCATTGCTTTAGCATATATTAGCGGGAACTAGTAGGGAAACGTGCTTACATTTCAAATTAATTTTAATAGGTACACGTGTTTGAACGCTTCGAGCCTGTTGTACATTCTAATGTACGTGAAATACAACACCATTTTTTACTACAAAATAATTACATTCTTAAATTAGCAAATGTTGTATGGCTATAATTACTCTGTATTTATTTTGTATTAAAATAAGAACAACTCAGATCTTTCTCTATACCTAATGTACCTCATCTCTCATTACTTAAAACATATAAATTTGAAAAATCCATATTGTGTAAATTTTAAAAATTTATTTATATAGGGACTATGTACATCAGTTTTAATCGAGTTCTTACAATGCATATTACATTTTAATTGATAAATTAAATTGATATTTGTACATTCATGAAAAATGGTACTTGTTATCATTTTCAAGTATTGAACGTTGAAAGTATTGATCTTTTTCTGTTTAATTAGATTTCCATCACCTATATTTCAATTATCACAAGGTAAATTAAAAGGATCTTCTAATATTGCAATTTACAGCAATAACAAGGCACATATCTTCTTGAATTTATTTCTTAAGTTCTGCTAATGACAACATTTTCAAACTCTACTCATTTATTTGAACGAATTTCGAGAAAATGTGTATTATCTTTTTTCGCAGAAAAGTATGAATTTAATTTGGAGAAGTATTTTATTCTATTAATTCTATTAATTTTGTTAGTTTTATTTATTCTAATTAAACAAGAATGTGACGAAAGAACAGCAGTGCTTCATCTGCAGTGTGTCTTGGAATTATAGATTTCCGCTTAATCTGTAGGTAATTAGTACACTTGGATCCGAAGAGAAATTATTTTTGCTTAATGCAGGGAAGTGGGTTCTAGAATTGGGCTGGCCCCAACTGGTATTCTCCTAACTTTCAGTTGACTTTGGGCCAATAATGTTACCGGTTGAATAGCTAACTGACTGTTCGCGCAATGAGAGTGCTCAAAACTTGTCGAAATAGGTGAAACCTATTCTTTCTTCAACGTAACTTCTTCTAAATCTGTGACTTTTATTTTTTACGTTATTCCAACAAATAGATAATGACAAGGTCTCTGCAAACTAGTTAACTGATATCCAAATTGATAATAATCCAAGTACTCATAATTGTTGATAACAAGGTTTTAATGCTTTTCTTTTAAACATCTTTAGTATTTTAATGTGTATGCCTCACAGTATATTTCTTCCTTTTCTATATCATTACAATTAATTGATGACAGAATAGACTAAAATGGATGTTATTGGGCCAGGTGATTGAAACACTGTAAAAACGTCATTCCATATGTCTCAATCCAATACAAGACCACCGTGTGATGGTCGAGGGGTAAGGTGACCCTACCCCAAGTACACTTAGACGGTTCCTTCCTCAACGAACAGGTCAGTTCCGTGTTTCCTGTGTTCCCATAGGTCCGACCGACTGTTTCGTGTATCGCGGTGTTGAGAGACGCTCGTCTTTCTCTCTTTCGACCCGGTGCACACACGCAGAAACCACGTTATTTTTGTCGGCACGAATACCCGGCACGTAGCCTAGTCCAGAGTCGCTAACCCAGGGAATTTAAGCGCGTCTTCTTCGGGGAGCCTCGCTCCAACCGAGTCGCACGACGAATCGGACACGAGCCACAGTCGACCGACCCTGTAAATCGTCCTAGCATCCTGTCATTGGTCGCAGCAACCAGATCCACCGCTCTAATTCGTCCCTTCGAGGTAACTCGCACAATGACGAAGGTTTCGTTTGTTAACCTAATCCAGACCTAATCCAAAAGCATGTCAGTAGAAATATTTATTAAACGATCAGGGTGGGGTCATAAACGTATCTAAAAATCGACATTGCGTCGTCGAGTGATCGACTATTTCGCGAAGTGACACACGTAGGCAGGTGTTTTCCTGAAAAAATAATTTTCTCTTAGAGAACAAGTTCCTCCATTCGAAACTTGTTTGCGTCCCGCACGCCGGCCAGTCTACAGTCGACAGTCGGACAGGTCGCGTTGAACGTGAAAATTGTATGAAAAATTTGAATAACCCGAGTGGTTGGATACGAATGTCTTCTCTGGTGAACAGGATTCCGTGACATGTGCGCTTACTTCTTTGTGTTGACCGATTCTGTTTAAATTGGATGGTGGCGTTACCTAAGGTTCGAGGTGTTTGTGCGTCGAAGTTTGTGTTGAGTTTGAAACTGTATTGAAAGGAATGCTTAAGTGTTCTTCTTGAATAATATACAGTAAATATGTCGACAGGATTAAGAGTAGAGAAACTATTGGTTTAAATTTAAATCATTTTCTGTTTTGCTCTTTAGGTAATTTCTTTTATTGAAATCTTTTTTTATTTCTAGTTTTATTGGTATATTTTGAATCAATTAAGTGAATTATTGCTGCAATTTAATTGAGTGCCCAACGAAGAAAAATAATATTTGATTTAAAGTCGTACAGCAAAGAAATATAGATGATATTCTGCATGAAATCAAGCAATTGTAATACTAACAAAAGATAATGTGTACAATACGCTCTTGAGTCTATTATTCTTACTATTAATTACATACATCAGAGAACGTCTCAAATTTTACACAATTCTTGACAATCACTTTTCAAACTTTTCTAAACTGTACATAACAACTGAATCAATTATCATGAAATCTATGACCAAACAACAGTTTTCATTAGTAACAGGAGATTTCCCAAAAAGGAAATTCCTTTAGAATTTGTTTCCTTAATACAACACAAATTCTATGGAAAATATTCGATTATTAAATTTTAAATAAAAGTACACTTAATCACAATTAAACATGAAGGATGCTATTTAAACGTCCGCCACAATAATGCTGACAGGCCTATTAGTTTATTAAAAAATAAATTTTTAACTAACTCATGAGGGACGAATTTTAAATGAATTTTTTTCTGCTCTATTCAATAGAATACACACAAACTGAAGCAATTTTTATCTATAAATCGATGTTAACATATAAACACGGTACCTCAATTTAATATGGTATACAGTGTGTCTACGTATAAATTTGGACATACGCAGAGTGTCAATTCTACAAAAAATTACTCTTAGACATTTTCTTTGTGTCGCCTTGTTCTCGAGTATTTTCACTTTTAATATTTTTTCTGCATTTTCGACTTGACACTCTTTAAACGGCCATAACCTCACCAAATTACAGTGCAAACTTAAAAACAAATATACTATTCGAAAGACCGTCAAATTTTTCAACTTCCTGATACGAAACCAAAATTTATTACGAAAATTGAATTCGCGAAGAATTAGGTCAAACTTTACATTGTGAAAATTTCAATAAATTGGTATTTTTCTGTATTTGTTTTTCGGTTTCAAAGACATAGTTGTTTGGCGGACACTCTTCGGGAGAAACTTCCTCGAAGTCTCAGCTTTTGAACGGTATTATCAAAAAAAATTGTACGGTGGTATTTCAAGGAGAAAATTACGTTTAAATGCAGAGAAGCGTTAAAAATGCCCGCATCCTAAATCAAAACTTATCGGTTCTCCTGCGCCGAAAACGTTGATTTCTTGCTGTGTGAAATCGATCGTTTTCCAATCTTCGTATCATTTATCAGTACACCGATGTTGATTTTGATTAAATAGTCTCTAAAACCGAAAATTCTATGGATACATGTTCAAAACCAATTATTATTCACCTCGCAATCAGGCTCTACACACGGCTGTGAGAGGCTTGAGGTGCCAAAAAATCAGTTTTTTTCCTAATTGGGAAGGCTCGGGAGTGTCACTAAAAAATACATCAAACCCGATGTTAAGTTAATTTTAAAGTGACAAGTCGATTTTTGTTGAAAAATGTCGATTTCCACCTAAAAACGTCCGCTTTTCTGCATTTAAACGTCATTTTCTCCCTAAAATACCACCATACAATTTTTTTTGACAATACCGTTCAAAAGCTGAGACTTCGAGGAAGTTTTTCCCAAGGAGTGCTCGCCAAACAACTATATATTTAAATCCGAAAAACGAATACAGAAGTCAAATTTTTTGAAATTTTCACAATATAAAGTTTGACTTAATTGTTCGCGAATTCAATCTTCGTAATAAATTTTGGTTTTGTATCAGGGAGTTGAAAAATGTAACGCTCTTTCGAATGGTATTCTTACTTTTAAGTTAGCACTGTAATTTGGCGGAGTTATACCCGTTTAAAGAGTGTCAAGTTGCAAACGCATAAAAAATATTTAAAGTGAAAATACTTGAGAATAAGGCGACACAAAGAAAATGTCTAAGAGTAATTTTTTGTTGGAAATTTGTTGTTGAATTGACACCCTGCGTATGTCCAAACTTATACGTAGACACCCTGTATATTTTCATTTTAAAAAGTATTATAGACCTAAGTAATGGTAATTTTAACATAAAAGTAAACGTATATATCGATGTCTACAGCCCTCAAGAGGTTAAAGAGCATTTTGGAAAATCCTTATTATAACGAATAATCAATGCAACTATTTGGAATGTAGACGTTTGCTAAATAGTTGACATTTTTCAATGTTTCCTACTACGTAACGCTCCTATTAATGTTCGTCACTCGTTACAAAGCGTTTGTCAGCCAATGGGCACGAGTTCGCCATCGTTAATTTCCGCAAAGACACGACCGCTATTTCGAAGACTCGGTTAGATCGCGTTCGACTTACAAATTGCGTCCCAGTGCTCGATTTCCCGCCGCGGTAGGTGAACGATACTATTTCTGTCGTCGATTGTAGGCAAACCACTTCGTTACCCGCTCGAAGGGTTCTCGTGGCTATTTCATCGACTCTGCGATACCACCTCCAAACTTAACTTTTACGGCTTCACGAGTGAACCGTGAAGTTCATGGATCGTGTAACGCGGTTTCCAGAAAAGCTCCCACTGGGTTTCCTGCGATGGTTTCGTCGAACGAAGCCGAGATAAGCAAAACCTGCATCTAGATAGAAATATCGAAGAACGTATAAAATATACGGATCAGGGATCGTCCGAACAAAATAATTGTCAAGCGATAAAATAGTTGGCGATGAATGAATGTGTTATAGAAATAGTTGTTGGAATGAACTCTTGCTTGGAAAAATATATTTGAGTATTTTATAAAGACTAGTATGAAATCATTAATTGTGTGTGGTAATAGTGAAATGTCGTTGGCGAATGATAAGAATAAGAGGAATTTATAATTATCAAAATATTAGTATTGAACGGAGTTATGTAGCAGGAAAATAAAGCTTACAGGTAGTAAACACAATACAGAATAGTATTAATATATTGAACTTACAATTAAAACAATTATGTCAAATCAAAATATTCTCTGGTGAATATTATAATTTTGTTTCTTCCTCTTTTTCTTCTTTTACGTGAAATAAATTAATCACACTTTTAAAATATTTTAATTTTGATAAGATAATTTTTTTGATAATTGTAAGTGGCTCTTACCTTTATATCTTGCTAATCATACATTGAGTAATGAATGTAACTCATGAGAGAAACCCATTTCTATCAACTATTTAATAACATGTAAAACAATTAAATTGAACATAGCAAACAAATTATATTTACATACATGTTATTGTATGTAAGATCAAGTAATTCCACTATCGAAATACAATATTTGGTATAATGTGCTCTTGATCATATTATCGCTAGTATTAATTCGATTTATATTTATATTTATATAAATTGATACACGTTGCTTTTATTTTTTCGTCTATTATTAGAATATATATTTTTGCCCATCTCTGGTGCGAGACAACATCTGGTGAATTGGAAACAACCTGCGACGAATTTCGCGGTCTAGATATGTTGAGACGAATTCCCACTTGAATCTTAGAGAATTTGGTTGCCAGCCAAAGAATGCGTTTTCTTTTTATCAGCGGAGAGTATAGAATTTCTGATGAATCGGCTTGAAAACTGGACTCCTTCACATTGCATCTGAATTGCAATAGGAATATCCACGATTACGGTCGTGGAAGTTAAATATCTATTCCCATAAATTTATATAAATTTAAATGTAAACATCGTGTATAGTAATTTCATCCCAAAGAGAACGTAAGATAAGACAAGATAAAAAATAATCCATTAAAACAGAAATATATCTTAGTGGAACCATAATGATGTTTTTTTTTGTAACAGTTAATTAAATCCTTTGGATGAGACATTTCAACTTTTTAAAGAAAATAAGCTAGGGTATTTCAACATAGGATATAACTTATAATTTATTTAATTCGTGATTTTAAATATTGAAAAACAAATTAAAAATATAATAATCCTCATTTTCTTAAAATTTTTATTTTGTTCTATCAAAATTCATTTATATTGAATATTAGAAATAACTTCTGGTAATTCATAATTCTTTAAATTCGGTAGAAAAATTATTTTTATATTTCAAAGCCATTTGTCCTCTTTTGAACTGAACAGAAAAATAATCATAGACATAATCCCAGAAAATAATTTGTTCAATTTATACTAACAAGTGGAATCTTTCGAATCAAGTGTTAACGTCTGTACAACACTTGGAATAAATAAATTAAATTATTACTAGAGCTTTTCGAATCATACACTGCATTTTAAGCTTGCTCAAGAGGAGAAAAATAAATAGTGCCTCAAACACTTCGAGACATTTTGAAAAATATAAAATTGGTAGATAGGACACAGTATTTAGAGGCACATACGTCCACTAGAGTATTAATTTTTTAATTTTCTTTTCAACAATAAGAGAGGGGGTCATAGAGGGGCGAATTCTATTATTCTCACGATTCTTCGTGATCTCACGCTAAGAGCTGAACGTTTGCAGAATTTTTGCGAGACGATTGCGCCATTGCGGATTCCAATTCCGGATTCACCGATCCGATTCTACCGTGGCATCGTCTAAACGGGCCAACTATTAATACAACCCGTGATTCAAGGGAACAGATCGATGTGGATAGAGCAACAAACTTTCACGATTCTGAATTCAAGTGACACTCTGCGAACGTTTAATGCAAGTGACTTGAGACTGCAACGATGTCTGAAATCTGAACCCCTAAGGGGATGAGAACATTTTTGTGATAATTCTATTGTTTCATGCTCGTGTCCTAAAGTAGGTAAATCACTTGACAGGTCTTGGCTCGAGGTCCAAACGTCACGTATCCAGTTTTCGTTTGATACGTTAATTTTACTTTGCTCAACGCGCTATCAATGCCCAGTCAAGCTGAGCTTGAAGCAACAAATTGAAAGATGAATGAAATTCAAACACAACGCCTACTATTCGTCTACGATAAACAAATATGGGCATTCATGCGACGTGTGTTCATTGTTCTTTGACTTTCATTTATATTACTCAATCTCTGGTATGCAACAATGGTTCTCAAATTAATGCATTCTTTGGAATTTATTTAGAAGTTTCTTCGAAACACAATTTAAATTATATTTGGTGAAATAACTGTTAACAAATTTTAATTGAGTTTATAGTATTATACATCAATTTTAAAACCAAATTAATCAACTTCATTTTCTGTAAATTATTTCCTTCTAGCTGCTCAGTAAAACATGGTAGAGGATAAATATAAAATTGAAGTAAATGAAGCTGCTAAAAACCTGCTGTCTTTAATAAAAATATACATGATGTTATCTGTAACAAATTGTCTATTAGAATATTTTGATCAAATATAGTTGGAAAATGTTAGTTGAATTTTAAATAATCTTTTAACTTTTTTGAAGATCAATTGATTAATTTTACTTTCTGCAAATATCTTCATTTTAACTGCTCAGGGAAGCATATGACTGTAACGCTTATAATATATTTAAATTTAAATCAATGCTTGTATTGGGCCAAAATTTTTCACAGTGAAGTTGCTGAAAGCCATCAAGGTCGTCAAGATCGAAGTGGGAGTGGGCTTTCAACTTCACCTTTTGTATTATTTTAAATTCTTACCTTACAAACGATGTAATATCAAATGTTTAATAGTATAGCTACTTAAGATTACGAACTATGGCAGATTTGCTCTTTAAACTATGCCTTGAAGCCGACAAGAATAACATAAGACTCTTCCTTTAAACTGTGTCACGAGCTTCAAAATGTTATGGATTAGTAGCCTAGACGATAATGTAATCGTTTGATGTCATGGTCATGACTTACTTATCCGCACTCAAGCCACGGGGCCTCTTATTAACCATCCACTCACACTAAGGCTCTTCAAAGTCCCGAGCTGAATTTCACTCTATTTCTCTTAAATGAAGGAAGAAATCCACCTTCTTTCTAATTAGATTTGGAGAACGATCGCAAAACGCTATAGACGAATCAAACAAAACTCCAGTTCTACCAAATAGAAGACGACAAGTGACACTATCAAGATTGAGAATTGCCCACACAAGTCTGACTCATTGCTACAAAATAACTAAATCACAGCCGCCATTACGGAACTTTTGTGACGAGCCCTTTACAGTAAAACATTTAATTGAAGAATTTCAAGCAATACAACACGATCGAATAGAGTTTAAACTTTCAAATAGTATGCAAACAATCCTTAACAAGAGAAACGAATACCTCAAATTAGTCAAGTGGTCACTAATAACTTCGTAGTTATTGTGACCTTAACTAAATTAATTAAAAAATAACGCATTACTAAAATGAAATTACTAAGATTAAACTTGATCAACTCGTGTGTTGTGTACTCTGTGTCCTCTTACGTTAGGGGTTTACTGGTCGCATAGCAATGACGAATAAAAATTCGAAGGCTGCGGGCCAGAAGGCAAGTCATCGATCTATTGATAACTCTATTAATCATTGTCATTAGGTGGCTGGCCAAGGGAGAAGGAAAATAAGGCTGCAGCGGTTGCAGAGGCTGAGAGGGTGTTCGAGCTAGTCGAGAGATTGCCCAGCGACGAAATGCACGCGTCGAGCAGCAGCGACAAGCACTTCTCCGCGGAGAAGACGTCCGCGACAGGGGCTGAGAACGAAGTGCTGACCAAGATGTCGCAGATCATCACAGAGTCCTCCACCACGCACACCACCACGAAGAAGGAGTTCGTCTCGTCGATGATGTCCTCTAGCACGACGAAATCTGGACAGGAACCGACCAGCGTTTGCGTGAAGACCACTGTGCACAGCACTGAGCAAGCGTCATCGGAGAACGGGGCACCTCCTGTTGTGCAGGTACCGTGTTAGGGTGTAGTTCATCAAATCATACAGGAATTTTGTGCCAAAATGATTGAGTGATTGGTTATTCGAATGATAATTCAGTGAAGAGATCTACACAGGGTATCTACGTATAAGTTCGGACATACGCAGGGTGTCAATTCAACAACAAATTTCCAATAAAAAATTGTTCTTAGACATTTTCTTTGTGTCGCCTTATTCTCAAGTATTCTCACTTTTAATATTTTTTATGCGTTTGCAACATGACACTCTTTAAACGGTCATAACTTCACCAAAATACAGTACAAACTTAAAAGTAAGAATACCATTCAAGATAGCGTTAAACTTCCCATGTTCCTGATGCCAAACCAAAATTTATCACGTAGATTTAACAAGTGAAAAATTGGGTCAAACTTTACATTGTGAAAATTTCAATAAATTGGTATTTTTCTGTATTCGTTTTTCGGTTTCAAAAACACAGTTGTTTGGCGGGCATTCTTCGGGAGAAACTTCCTCGAAGTCTCAGCTTTTGAACGGTATTGTCAAAAAAAATTGTGTGGTGATATTTTAGGGAGAAAATTACGTTTAAATGCAGAAAACGCTTGGGTTTTTAGGTGAAAATTTATATTTTTTCAACAAAAATCGACTTGTCACTTTAAAATTAACTTAACATCGGGTTTGATGTATTTTTTAGTGACACTCCCGAGCCTTCCCAATTAGGAAAAAAACTGATTTTTTGACACCTCAAGCCTCTCCCAGCCGTGTGTAGAGCCTGATTGCGAGGTGAATAATAATTGGTTTTGAACATGTATCCATAGAATTTTCGTTTTTAGAGACTATTTAATCAAATTCAACATCGGTGTACTGATAAATGATACGAAGATTGGAAAACGATCGATTCACACAGCAAGAAATCAACGTTTTCGGCGCAGGAAAACCGATAAGTTTTGATTTAGGATGCGTGCATTTTTAACGCTTCTCTGCATTTAAACGTAATTTTCTCCCTAAAATACCTCCGCACAATTTTTTTTGACAATACCCTTCAAAAGCTGAGACTACGAGGAAGTTTTTCCTGAAGAGTGCCGGCCAAACAACTATGTCTTTGAAACCGACAAATATATACAGAAAAAGTCAAATTTTATTAAATTTTCACAATGTAAAGTTTGACCTAATTTTTCACTTCTTAAATCTACGTGATAAATTTTAGTTTAACATCAGGGGAGTGGTAAATTTAACGCTCTTTCGAATGGTATACTTAGTTTTAAGTTTGCACTGCACTTTGGTGGAGTTATGGCTGTTTAAAGAGTGTCAAGTCGAAAACGCAGAAAAAATATTAAAAGTGAAAATACTCGAGAATAAGGCGACACAAAGAAAATGTCTAAGAGTAATTTTCTGTTGGAAATTTGTTGTAGAATTGACACCCTGCGTATGTCCAAACTTATACGTAGACACCCTGTATATTTCGTTTGTACTAGAAGGCTAATAAAAAAAAAATTAAGAATTTCTGTAGGCCAAATTTCGAAAGGTCGAAGGTAAAATTATGTATTTATATTTAAAATAGAGTTGGTTGTATGTGGAACATATAAATTCAAAAGTTTGTGATACTGTGGCTTCACCTGAGTTTCTGAGGTTGAAGAAGTATGTCAAGTATACTGATATTGTTAATTGATATTGGTTCTCAACTATCTACTTGGTAATTGATCTTAATGAAATTTAAAAAAGGAGTACTAGTTTAGGATTAGGTAAAATCTGGTAATATATCTGAAGATTGGAACGTACTGTTTCGTGAGGGTTGTAGAATAACACAGGAATTTTATTTTGTGCTAAAGTAATTATGCAAATTATGGTACAGGGTAGGTGTTTTTATATTATTTTTTTATTATTAAGTCAAATAAGATGAAAGAATATTTTCTGGAGGTCAGAGTTTCGAAGATATGTAATTTATGTATTTATGTACGAGATGTGAATTAAATTTTTTTTATAATATTATTGTATGGGCTGGTTAAGTTGCGCAACAAGTTACAGTTACAGTTTTCTTCCTTTTGTCTAACTTTCGAGTTCGTATGAAATTTTATTATGCAAGTAAGAAGAAATATATAAACAATTTATAAGAAAATGAATAAAAACACGAGTAATCAATTAAATTATTTCACGAAATTCATGTAGAATTATAAAGAATCTAATTTATAATTAACGATCATTTGAAAATATTGCTCTTAAAATAAGAAAGTTTACTCAAAATGATCATTTAATATTAAAGAGATAAATTGTAAATTGAATATATACTTTAACGAATAGGATAGACATAAATTCAGCTAGAGAGGATATTTGTATTGTATTTTATCCTATTCTTATAGTCGTACAAAGTGGAAGAACATGAGAAGATCATACAGGACCAGCCAGGTGAAATTCGACAAGAGAAGACAGTTGTTGTATCTCAAGATGAAGAAGGAATCAAACGAGACATCAAGGCTGCGCAGATACCAAAACCAACCAGGAAATCGACGGCACCAAGATTCGTCTCACCGATCACAGGGATGATCGTAGATCAGGATAGCGACATCGTCCTTGAAGGAATCATTGACGGTAAGGTAGCACCTCTATCTATATTATTCATTCATTGACATTCATTCATTTGCAATAGCACTCGTAATATTATGTCTCTTCAATTGTTTAAAAAAAAAAGAAAATAAGAAAATCATTCACATTTTCCTGATTGTTTAAAACATACTTGTAAGAAAATCTTTATTGAATGATTAGTTAATGGTCCATCTAAATATAGTACAGTGAAATGTTTCAAAAAGGTGCTTGACATTTGTGTTTTGGCAAGAATATTTTTCCCCTCCAATTGTATGTTACAACTATTATTCTCAACTATGTGCATTTGCATGACAAATTGCACTCTTGCCAGAATAATATTTCATTGTGGAGTTTAATGACTCCACGTTGCGTTGGGTCAGGATGTGGAGGATAAATAGTTTATCATTTCGATTATTTAATGTAACAAAAGGTTTTTGTAAACTACCCTCATCATAGGCTACCCTCGGATTCCAGTTGCTAACATCATTTTTTATAGAAGTGTAAATTATTTAATTTTATTATCACTTTTTATTTTAATAAACGTTTTATATACCTTCGGTATTGAATTAAAAACTAGCTGAACTACGTCGGGCTAAAATTATTTAAAGAAGAAGCTAATAATTTCTTCTAGCAAACATTTTATGAATCCTTCGCAGGTTTTCCTCAGCCTTCGATTACCTGGTCGAAAAATGGACAAGAGTTAAAGACAAAAGATGGCATGAGTATAAGTTACGCGCACAATCACGTCCGCCTGGAACTGAAGAAAGTCAATGTCAAGGACGCAGGAAGGTACACATGCACAGCGAGCAACGAAGTTGGATCCGCCAGTAGCACAGCTGATCTTGTTGTCAAAAGTAAGGCAAAGTTTCATTGATTTGTTTTAAGCCTCAAACTCTTGAATTCAACAAGTTGAGATCATTTTTCAGAGTCAAATAACGTAAAACTGCTTTCCAATAAAGCAACATTTGGATCCTCACTTTAGGTACTCCTCAGCGTGTTATAAAAATTTTAATTAAAACTCTTATAGTCCTACTCATGTCTTTCCACGCGATTATCTCGCAAAGTATTCATCATTCGAAAAAAATGTTCAAACGAAACATGCTCTATCTGAAGAGGGACATTCAATGGTGTACACTGTTTTTTTCCCCGCTAGACACATAGCTTATCTTAAGACAAATTCATTGACCTATATTATGTTGACCTTGAAATGTCATTCAAGGTCATTTCCATGGCTTAAAGTTTTCTTCTTCACTGCGGGTCCAGAAAATATTTCTTATTTTCTAAATTCAAAAGTACAACCTTGAACATTTATGCACCACCTGATTCTATCCCTAAAGGATAGGCCAACTTGTTCTAAAGTTTCGCTAGCAATTTGTCTGCAAACACTTATTATTCGAGCCTTCATATTTTCTGGAGAACGATACAATAATTTTCTTCGTAATGAGTTGCAAATCCTTTTAGAAGACATTCCACTGGTCACCAGAGTACGGATGTGGTTCCGGCATGACGGTGCTCCAGCTCATTACGATCGCCGCGTTCGACAAACTTTAAATGAAATATTTCCTAGACGGTGGATAGGTAGAGGAAGTCCGATACCTTTCCCACCAAGGTCGTCAGATTTAACACTTTTGGATTTTTACTTGTGGGGTTACATAAAAGATAAAGTTTACATGCAACAGCCAAAAACAGCCGTAAATATGAAGGCTCGAATAATAAATGTTTGCAGACAAATTGCTAGCGGAACTTTAGAACAAGTTGACTTGTCATTTAGAGATAGAATCAGGTGCTGCATAAATGTTTAAGGTTGTACTTTTGAATTTAGAAGATAAGAAACATTTTCTAGACGTGCAGTGAAGAAGAAAACTTTAAGCCATGGAAATGACCTTGAATGACATGTCAAGGTCAACATAATATAGGTCAATGAATTCGTCTTGAGATAAGCTATGTGCCTAGCCTGAAAAAAACTACATTTCTATTTAAAAAAACAAAGGTGACCTTCAAATCTCGGATGCGCGTCCACCTAGAAAAAAACAGCGTACACCATTGAATGTCCCCCTTCAGTTAGAGCATGTTTTGTTTAAACATTTATTTCGAATGATGAATATTTTGCGAGATAATCGCGTGGAAAGATTATAATGAGACACCCTGTATGTGATTATAAAATATTCTAGGTTAATCATGTGTTTAAACACATCTTATAAGATAAGATGGAATCATAAAATTCTACTTAACAACCATATAAATCAGGTTTGTGTTGAATTCGAATTTCGTAGTACCCTGACGAGGATCCAAAACTAGGTTTGAAACGGAGATCGTTAAAATAGACTTATTAGGGCCAGCAGAATCACCTTCCTTTGCCAACTATTTCATTGGATATTATAGAACAAAGTATGTTCTAAGTATAATAAACATGGATAATATTTTCTAATAAATTGCAGAAACAATATTCCCACCGGTGTTCGGTAGAAGGCTCCAGGCTCAAGTCGTGAAACGCGGAGACCGCGTTAACATGGAAGTGGAAATCACAGGAACCCCGGAACCGACCGTTACTTGGTTCAAGGACGACATCCCGATCAAAGACCGTCCACCTGAACTGAGAATTAAGCAGCAAGGAAACTGTTACATGCTGATCATTGACAAAGGTACTTCTAAAGATCTTTCATTAATTTGTACAACTGATAATGCAACCAGCTTTCATAAACAAGTGTCTTCCAAAATAACAGTTCCTGTCTTTGCAAGTTTTGCCTAACAATCGTTTTCATTATAGCAATCGTGAGAAATTTGTCTCAGAAAAGACACCAAATGATCCTAAAAATTTGCATAAAAATTGTATAGTCGTCCTGAGTAGACTTGGACTCTGTATTAGCCATCTGTAAAAAAATTGTTAGGTGTATACTATGTATGATCCAATTAATAATTGTAAAATATCTCGTTCAGCTAACAAGGAACATGCTGGAAAGTACATGGTTCGGGCAACGAACGCTGGTGGAGAGGCGCAAAGCATAGCCGACTTTGCTGTTTTCGAGCCAACGCCAGACACCATGGTCGAGGTTCACAAAACTGTCATCTACGAGAACACGCAGGACAAGAAAATCCTTCAGGTAACCATTTCCTTTACGTAGAAATCTCTTCCTATATTACTAGGATTCAGAATCTTGGTAAAACGTTTACATCGTTTTACACAGTAAGGAGATTAAATCTGTTATTTATAATTAGTCTAGTCTCCCAATAAAAAATTGATCGATCTTTAAGAAGAATTAAAAAAGAGATTCATCAGGAGATTGCGGGTGTTCATGCACGAAAATATGCAAATATGCATGAAAACTATGCGAATATAGACGAAAAATGTGTGCAATTTGGGAGTAAAATATTCAACATTAATTTGGCACATACATCATTTTTTGTTTAGCAAATTTATTACAATAAATTTGTCAAATTTATTTAACCCCAAACACCGTAATTTGCGTAACAATAAATTACTAACAATGTTCTCATATTTGTAACATCGTATATCAGTTAATACTAATTTCTATCTCAAAGAAGAACATTTTACATGAAGGTCTAATAAGTGCATATTTATGTGTAATGCCTTCTCACTAAAATGTGCAAAACATATGCAATCTACAAAATAATATGTGCACATAAAAATGCGCATTCGCATAAACATCCGTAGTCTATTCAACAGTCTTTAACTTCGAACTACTAAAAAGATCGGCAGACAATAAAAGAATAAAATCTACAGTAAGTGCGGTTTATAACCTAACAGTAATCGTTAAGCACCGATTATAAATCTCTCTATTCGTATTCACTCAGTCCGAGAAAGAGAAGGGGGAAGACTCTTCCATGAAACAGACAAGCGAACTGTTATCCACGAAAACGATCCAACCGAGCACTATAATAAAACCACCTCCGAGCGTCACATCCTCATCGATGTCTCAAATTAGCCGCACGGTGGAGAAGATCGGAGAACCGGAAATGCAGATGTCTCGATCGGAAACCATTTCATCAACCGTCGAGTCTCATCAGATGGAGACTAAATCCGAGCAAAAGTTCCACATGAAGCTAGAACACAAGACACCACCAGTGATAGAGCCGAAGAAGGAAGTAAAGACCATGATGAAGGAGGTGATTCGCGAAGAAAAGAAAATCCTTGAGCCAGAGGCCACAGTTTTCGAAGAGAAAACCACCATCGAGAACGAGAACGTAGAGACATCGACGATAGCTAAGAAAGACGCTCTAAGCTTCTTCGAGTCTATGACGAAAGAGACGGAGACCTCGCCTAAACGGCCCAAAGAGATGATTAAATTGGTTGACGATACAGACGGTCACGAAGTGAAGGTTGGAAAGCTGACGAAGAATTACGAGCGATCGACCACGTTTCAGGAAGTCAAGAAACCTGAACCCAGGCCCATGGAAGCCCAAACCACGAAGAAGGCCGTTCACGAGATTTTCACGAAGCTGGAGCAAGGAACCGGTCCATCTCGAGGCGTCGATAATAAGCTATTCGACTTCCCTTACGAGTCCTACAAACCGTCTCCAGTGGAGACGAAGAAGACAGTCGTGGAGGAAACGATCACTTCAGGCTCGTCTTCGCGTCAGGAGTCCATGATGATGTCCACCAAGATGGAGTCTCGATCGGAAAGCTCAGAGGTACTCATGGGCGGTTTCAACCTGTTACCCGAACCACCCCCAGAGATTGGTTACATGCCCAAGCCGGAAGAAATAAAAAAAAAACGCCCTGACGTGTCCATCAAGGCAAAACAACTCCAGGAATCCTTCGAGAAGACCCTGTCCCCCATCGATGCGCCAATTGGCGGTGTAAAGATTTTCCCCTCACCCTCTCCTCGTGTTATAGAACCCCCGAAATTCACCGAAGCACCAAAATTGACGCCGTCGTTTTCAATGCCACCACCTCCCTTCCAACTCGAAAAGAAAGAGATAATCGAAGAGGTGTGCGTTAAGAGAGACATCCACGAGAAGAAGGACAAAGACTTGCCATCGTTGAGACCAATTTCTCCCAGTAGACCGTGGTCTTCGTCTTCAGACGTCGAGACGAGGTCTCACATATCCACCGATCTCTCGGAGTACAGGTGTCATTCCGCCGCCTCCAGTCATCAGGAAACCTTGAGATCCACTTCACCAAGACCATCAGCAGACGGCCTGGCGATGGAAAAATCCTGGGCGAAAAAATGCGCCGATTCCACCAGGAAATCGTGGCCTCCGCAGGAAGAGCCTGTTACGAAATTCAAACACGAGTGGCAAACACCTGCCGAGGAATACAAAACATCTTCCAAAGAGTTCAAACGCGAAGTGGAGGAGTTGCCCGAGGGTGGGATGAAGAAGACCAGCAGCGAGTCGTCGAGCACAATGGAAAGACGTTCCTGGAGCACGAAACAGGAAGCGACGGAAAGATTCATGAAGAGAGCTCCGTCGCCACCGAGGACTCAACCGATCATCTACAATGCTGAGACCATCAAGGTGGATCACACCGTGAACAAGATCGAGGAGAAATCGTTATACGAGAAGTACAGCAGCGAGTGCGACGTGAAGAAGTCGGAAGTGTCGGAGAAGATCGAGCAGTTCAACTCGAAGAGTCGTTGGACTGGCACGGAGGATTTGAAGGCTCCCGGTCTAGTCAGAAGCGTCGAGTCGCCGAAGAAACCTGTTGTTCAATTGTATCACTTGGCCGAACCGGCGCTGATGGTTGATCAGATCATACTGGAACCAGGCCCACCGCCGGAAATTGGTTACATCCCAGGGCCAGTTGTCAGGGAGAAGAAGGTCGACATGGTGGAAAAGCAGATGGAGGTGTCTCTGGAGCAGCATCAGCCAACTAAAATTCCTCCAGGTGGCATCAGAACTATACCTGCATCGCCTAAAAGGGAGGAACCTCCGGCGCTACCACCGAAGGATGTTCGAATGACTCCTCCACCTCTACCAGCAAAGACTTCAGCTCCTATAGAACCCTTGGAACCTTTCCCATTCAAGCCTTCTCCAGCGCCAGCTGTTACAAAAACACCAAAGGTACCTCCTCCGCCGACACCTACTAAATTTGTTAAAGGATCATTCGCCATGGAAAGCGACTACGAGTCAGACATGGACAGTCACTTGAAATCAAAATGGAGGCCCTACGAGAGCGACAACGAAGAACCCCGTTATCGAAGGGTCCAACCTCCTGTGCCTAAACAACCCACCAGACCAAGGTCTACGGAGCCTGAACCTCTTCCTCCTTCTAAATTCGAGGTCCCTCCGGAATCTGGAGGGCTATCCAGGCCACTGATCGCGAGAGAACAGCAGGAGAAAATTTGTAAGAAGGTCACTACCGTGAAGAGGCAGGAGAAGGAAGTGAAACAGCAGCAGAAGTACCCAGTCATTCAGCCAGCTCCAATAGAGTTGAAACCTGGATCTCCTCCGATTTACGTTCAACCAACCGCGAAGAGTCCAACGCCGAAGAGTCCACCAGCCAAGAAACCAGAGTCTCCGAAATTCAAGGTGAAGATGTTCCAGCAGGAGAGCGGTTATATGGCAGATACCGACGAGCCTTTCCAACAGAAAAGTTCGATGTCGTCCATGCAGAAGAGTTTTGGTAAACACGAGTCCTCTTCGTCAACGTCTCACATGGAGTCGCGTTCTTCTTACTCGGAGAGTCGATCGGAGTTCTTCGAGAGCAAGAGCTACGAGAGCCGTCAGCAGCAGCAGCAGCAGCAGAAAATGGAATCCTTTTCTCCGTCTGTGACGCCAGTCGCGAAGCAACCGCCTCAGCAACGAAGCACCGTTGTGGAGAAGAGTTATTCTTCTTCCACGGGCACCTGCCCATCGAGATTCATGTCTGCGAAGGTTCGAGAGCGCGTGTGACTTTGCATCGCTTTCCTTGACAGACTAATCCGAGAAACGAAGATTTTGGATATCATTGGGTTGTCCTAGTGTGTGGTTTTTGTACGTTTCACGCATGGACACCTGATACGAATTGTTTTGTTTTATTTTTGTAGGATAGAGTAACAATGTTGTCGCTGATTTTGAATATCAGTGTATTTATATTATTTCTTGACAGTTTTTTTGTTTTGTTTGTAACAGGACTTGATTCACAGAGTGTTTGGTTTTGGCATGTCTTGTTATAACAGATGTTATTAAGTGTTATTTAAACCTCGATTGGTAGTGTGTTGGGTCACTTGTGAGGATTATGAGTAAATTACTAAAGATTATAGGAGTTTAATCAAACTTCTTGAATTTATCTATTGGGTCTCTATAAGGTTAGTTCATATATAAGGTTAATTCATATATAAGGTTCATCTATAAAGTTAATTCGTATAAATTAGTGAAAATTTGTTCTTGCGTTAAATACAAATTAACTACTTATGTGGTAATTATATATTGAAATTAAAAGACTATCCTCTTACTACATTAAAAGCTTGTAGAAAGTATAATCCATTTCTATCATTGATTTCTACATTAAAATCATGTCGTATATTATTCAATTATCATTCTTATATTAATTCAACTCGTTTTTAGGTAATTTAGTTTTTTTGATACTCATATAACAGCTAAATATAAATTAATATTCCTACCTTTCTACCAATTGAGGGTGAATTATACGTTTATGTTTGTTTGTTTGTCTTCATATTTATTTTTGTGCTATTGTATCACTTCACTGATCAGCGAATTTGTAAATTTGCTGACTCTCAGTTTTTCTTTTAGGAAACTGTTTACACCACGGATCAATCGCAAAAGAAATTCGAGACAGCGAAGAAGATCCTGCCGCCCTCTCCGAGTCCTTCCAGATTCGTGAAGTCCGAATTTCGCGAAAGCGACTACGAGAGCGACTACGACGGCAGAATACCGCCCCTTTGGAAACCGCGAGGTTACGAAAGCGACGATCAGTCTTTCAGACCCGTGAAACCCCATCTCGCTGGTCCAGGTATTTATGAACCTTAAAATTGTAAAGATCATGGTGGAAGGCAATCCGACATGACGCGTGGAACCTAGCGCAGGCATGTTCAAATTTTCTACGAACGGGCAAGGGCAGGTGGTCAGGAACAAACATCGAGACCATATGACGTCACAGCAAATTATGGTTTGGAATTGACTCCAAAAGTGGGGAAGAAGTGGAGAACACCCCATTCTGTTATTCTCTTTGTCAAATCTACTGAGTCTCCATGTACACTGTTGCTTCCACCGCTGTCTCTTTCGTTTTCACGTTCAGCCATTGAAAAAATGCAAAAGCAGTGATGCAGTCAGAGGTATCCTTAGAGGTTCTGTTGATGTTAGGTTGTAAGTTTTATTTAAGCGTAAAATTATATTCTCCACCGTCGATAGTTAAGGGTAATTCTAGTCGGCCCCATCATAAATGCGCGTTTCCAAATTGTAAGCGCTTAGGTTTTACTACATTTGGCGAGCAGATGTAGCGCGGTCATTTTTACCGTTTTCCGCTAGCCTTTTACGAACAATAGAGTTACCGTTTTCCTCCTCAGCCGACTTTTCCTCCTGTAACCGAATATTTCAACCAATCACAAACAAATTTCCATTTCCACCCGACCATTTTTCCCATCACATTTGAGTCCTCGAGGGTGGCATTTTTCAAGGCAAGATCAGATACAAATCTACCGTCATAGTAGACACCTTTATTTTCAATAATACGAATAGTTAAGTTTTTATCGGTGTATCTTTATTTTTTTTTTATCAAGATCATTGAGATCGGTAGTACGTGTACCACTTCGGTAACGTTCGCGAGGAGTGCGCGTACGTAACAGTTGATGTGATAAGAATTCCACCTGTCGAAATCAGAGGAAGGGTATACGATATCTATCGTGACAAATTTACCTTGTACTTTAGCATAGATCGGAGCACATATTAATCAAAACGAAAATAAGAAATAACTATTTGAAATATTATATTTTGGAACCCTACTTTCAATACAGTTATTTGAATATAAAAATAATATCAGTTTATCTGAAAATAATGGCTATTTGCTAGGTAATAGCTATTTTATCAAGGTAAATTGATGTGAAGATTCCTTAAGATAAATTCTTCTAGAATCATTTCGTTATTTTTGAAAGTTTTAAATCGATCAAAAGAAACAGTCTTCAAAAGAATATGCAACAACAAGAATTTGGGTATTTGACGGAATTGAAGATTTGTTTTATGTACCTGTGACTTTACTTCATATCATTTGAAAGAACAGCTTCACAGATAATTCAGATAATTATGAAATAAATTAATGTCATAATATTTAAAATAATATCATTTGGAAAATGCTCATGTCTAGTTTAACAACCCATTTCAAAACCATCTGCTCCAGCCCGTTGAAGCTTCCCGCAAGAGCATCAAGTTGAACATGCCTGGCCTGGAGCAAACTAAATGAAGAAATGCTTTCCAATGGGCGTCGGTATACCATAATCGACCAGCCGATTATCGATGTGGTCTCTCACTCTATGACAACTTTTTTCCAGCTTACAACAAGTAGTCCTCCTGGCAAGCTTTCTTCCCTTCTCGTTGTTTACCTCGCAAGACAAGTTCTCCTCTCTTCCTGCTTCGCTTGCTTCTCTCTTTTCTTCTCGGCCACTCGAAGTACGTACTTGAGTATTCCCCCGCTGTTTTCACCGGTTCTACTTCCCCCCTTTGGCTCGTGGCTAACAACCTTTTCTCCGTTTCTTCTTCTTCGTCTTCATCGCTTGTCTTCTCTTCTCCGCTCGTCTCACGCTGGTTTCACCTTCGTTCCGAAAGCACGTCGTTTTCCAAACGGTCTCCGAATACACACGAAAAAATCAAAGATACGCGATCTTCGTCCGAAAGCTGGATTCGAAACGATCTCGTCAACGTCGCGTGAAACCGGTCGCCTAAGGTGCTGACGCACCCTCTGCCCGCTTTCTTCGTCTCACTGGCCCCGTCTGTTGATGATCGAGGTCACCCGGGAACAATTTTCTACCTAGGAAAGCCGAAGGAGCCGCCGGCGCCGCTGATCGAAGAGATCTCGACACACGGCCAGAAAACGAAGGAGCTCGAGAAGAAGGTGGAAAAGACGATCACCACCCCGACGAAACCCAAAACGGTTCTTCTACCTGGTTCGCCGCCTGAAATGGCGTACGCACCACCGCAGCCCAGGCCGACCTATTACGAGGCTCGCGCAGGCCCACCTTTACATAACGCCATCGGCACGGAGACCAAGAAGACGGTCAGGATGGACGAATCCACGGAGAACAGCCGAAGAGTGGTCACGGTGGAGCAGACCAGTCGGGTGATCAAGTTCGGAGACGGTCAGAAAACACCTGCTGACTTCGCCAGCTTCGACACCCAGAAGCCGAAGCTTCAGGATCACTTCAAGGTCCCCATGCCGAAGAAGTTCGTGCAGGGTCAGTTCAGGGAGTCTGACTACGAGAGCGACATCGACACCAGGATCAGACCGAAGTGGACTCCTTCCGACAGCGACAAGGAGGAGCCTAGGTACAGAAAGGTTCAGCCACCCTCTGCCAAGTCGCCCAGGTCCTCCAGCGCGCCTGTCAGACAAGAACACGTGGTGTCGCCGATGGAGTTCGACACTGGGCCTCCAGCGCTGAGGAAACAGACCTCAATGACGCAGCTGAGGGATGAAAGTAGAACGAGAAAGATCGATACTCGGGCGAAAGTGCAGAGGGATTTCACGTCCAAGAGGGACGAAACGCTGAAGCCTGGCTCGCCGCCTGAGTTCGGATACGTTTCCAGGACCGACGTGAGGAAAGCTGCCAATAGTAAGAATCACGACAATGTCTGTTTACGTACGCTTACTTGTTGGCGCTGGGTGCTTTTGTAACTTCAAATCGGTGGGAGGTTGATGAGATTCGATACGGATCTCCGATATCTTTTGATGTGATTAGCGTCTGGGAGGGATGTAATCAGAGGTTGAAAAGGTTTCTAAAGTAACTGTTTCAAACTGTTATACAGGGTGAGTCTTATAACGTGACGACCTCAAATAAATCGTAAGGTATTTGTTGTACGACAAAATGTTTCAAACAAAAGTTGCATGGTATCTAGAGGGACATACAGTGATGTAATCTGTTTTTTATTACCTTACTTTTTTATTGAAATAGTAGTGTCACCTTCAGTTTTAAATGGATTGTCTAATATTTTTTTTAGAATTCGGATAAATCATCAAATTTTGTGTAAAAAAGTATTACATGAAGTGGGACTTAAAATGAATAATTACTGAGATATCTTTGAATTAATAATCTTGTATTACGAAATACGCTTAGTCAACGTAATTCTTAGCACGACTTTATTCATGTCGGTAGGTCATATCTGTAAACAAGTTCCCTGTTGAATATTAATAATCATCAACACGAAATGCCTATTTAGTATCTCGGTAAGCGTTAAAGTCGTATTGAGTTAAAGGTGCTACATTTTTATTACGATGTTCAGTAACAATGAAACAACGTTATGATAATTGTTTATGGTGCGTGCGAAGAAAATGCTATAAGAGCTAAGATCTTGTACCAAGCTAAGAATCCTGATCGCAATCAGTCATCGCATTCTACCTTTTTAAGGCTTAGTCGAAGACTCAAAGAACATGGCAATTTTAATGTACAGACACGTAAACGACAAAAAAACGACTCATACATTTGAATTGAGTAACCTGCTCTTTTTTGAAGTCGGTTAAACAGATATCACAAAGTAGTGAATAATGAAGGATGTCGTACTTTAACCTTAGCAGCTATTGCCCATAAACTCCTTTTATAAACATCTCAGTAATTTTTCATTTGAAGTCCCACTTCATGTAATACCTTTTTACGCAAAATTTGATGATTTATCCGAATTCGAAAAAAAATATTAGACATTCCATTTAAAACTGAAGGTGACACTACTATTTCAATAAAAAAGTAAGGTAATAAAAAACAGATTACATCATTGTATGTCCCCCTAGATACAATGCAACTTTTGTTTGAAACATTTTGTCGTACAACAAATACCTTACGATTTATTTGAGGTCGTCACGTTATAAGACTCATCCTGTATACAAATGGTGACTGAAACGGTTTTAACCTCTTAAGCTACAACCACGTGTGAGACTCGTGGACGAATATTCGGCCGAAAACTGATTATCATGAGTCTGGCCCCTGGTATATTGTTCGGGTCAAATGTAAACATCACATTTTGGCCCCAGACTGTCGGAATGCTTAAATCGTAGCTTAAGTGGTTAAGGACTGAAAAAATGTTATAACATTCATGGATTAAGAAGGTTGTAGATTATATCGGTTACGATTATGGTTGTACAGAAACATTATTATATCGTTTCTATACTTTTCTAAAAATACATTTATTACATAGAATTTTTGGAGGTACAATTGTTATTTTAAGCAATTTTATTATTATTTAAACGTATTTATAAGTAGTATATTATTTACAACATCGAAAGTTAATTTATATCTGTGCCTTGTTTGTTTGACCTAAACAAAACTTTATTTGGTGTCTATTTCTTGCACAAATGAGTCTGTAAGAAGAGAAATGAAATTTAAAATTTATTTTAAAATAAATTAAGAGACATTATTTAATAAATTAATTAAGAGACAATAAGGAAGTTCTAACGTTATAAATAATATATTACATATCCGTGTAAATAATAATGATATTAAACAAGATGACTTTACTAATATTTGAACTAATAATCAATGCATTGTTGATTTAATATTGACACCCAATCAATCAAAAAATTCTATACAACAGATACGTTAGTAGAATCATTGAAAAATAGTTCAATTAACGATTCTAGTAGTTATCCAGAATCCTAATTATAACCAACATAGAACCCTTCTAATCTATATATAACTGTTATAGTATCTTTTCAGTTCTCATAACTGTTTCGAGAAACAGGTTCGATATAATAACCATTTTCAACCACTGGATGTAATTCGTAATTCGTAATCAATAATTTGTAAATCACATAAATAGCTTGTAAAAAAACTGTTCGACTCAAATTGTTATAAGGCTTCGGTAACAGGCTGCTATTCAATGATTACCGTAAAAATAATGCCAGGAAGAATTCGCTGTCTGTCGACGTGAATCTTTAGCAAGCAAACAACTCCCTCTCGAAGGGACGTGTACGTATATGTACTTACATAGGTATCTTTGCTTATCTTCTGAACTCGTCGTTACATTTCATTTCAAGTATCGCTGCGCGCCATCGACTTTTCATTCTAATTTCTCCCCCTTTCTCTCATACATGGACACATACTTCCCTCGCCTGCTCAAAAAAATCGCTGGCAAGCTCTTCTCCCGTAACACGAAACTCTGAAACATCCGCAGACGTCGCGTCGCGTCACATGACCGACATGACCAGCAGCTTCAAGTCGAAAACCGAGAGATTCGTCAACGACATCCAGTCGGATCTGAAGCAGGGCAAGCCGATCCTGAAGCATCCAACTGACAATCGAGCCAGCGACGGCGACGAGCCACGAACATACAGAGAGGAATCTCGACTCTCGGAACACGGTAATCGACTTAGCGAATTGATTTGTTAGACACAAACCAGCGTACTTAATTTGATTATAGTTGTTTGCGTTAGCAATCACTCATTGTCAGCCAATGTCACTGGAGAATTGGTACTTCGTGATGTTGTTATTATTAAACACTTTTCGCTAGGTGACAATGTTTATACAGTTGGCACTTGGGAAGAATGAACTTGTAGTGTATTCATCGAGACATTATTGTTATCTTTGATTTATGAAGAGGATTGTTTATTAGCGAGGACTCCATTTTCCAAAGTAAAGATTAACACATTCAAATTCTATTCCTGGTTATGAAGAAATTTTGAAATTCTTTTTATTTTATACACTAAATATTCACAGCATAGATATTTTAAAACGTATATTGTAATTTACATCTTCGCCCTAACGATACTGATTTACGATGACCAGCATTAGAATTTTATTAAATATTTTAGTCAGTACTCGATATTAGAGACGTAAAATATTTGCCGGTCGTGAATGTGTTAATATAGGCCCTGTATCGTGATCTATGATCGACAGTGGGTTCATGCTTCTTGGGTGCCAACAGTATACTGATAAGGAAAATAATACAGGCAACGATGAAGTTAAAGGAATACGTCAAAAAAGAAATATATACTAATCATTTATGGTCATCCAGAGTTGTCGATAGGCCACAGATATAATCAAAATAATAACTTAGAATTTCGGTAACGATGTAGTTCTTTATTTAACAACAGTATCATAGAGCACAATCATCTTACTAATCTAGAAAATCATTTGTCATATCTTATTCAACATTTCAACATTTCAGCTTACGCTATACAAAATTTCACTAATATGGACGTCAATTTTCATTCAGAGTTATGACGTTTCATCGACCCACTATTTAATTGTACAATCTCTTCTTTCATCAAATGTTTTCTACTTTTTCTAATACCACAATTGACGCTTAGGTTTTACTTTTGTTCGTCACAAACATTCTACAAATATCCGTACCTGTTTAGACATCGAGAACATAAAACAGAAAGTACCAAAACTTCCAATATTCCCAAATAATCAACTTATTATAAAACGTGAATATTCTATAACTATTTATTTTCTATAAATTAAAGATCTCTCTAAATTTGGAATCCAGGCCCTTCTAAGCCTGGCCTACCTATCCACATAGAGTTATTAGACATTTCAGGTTCTTATCAGGTGTGCACAAAATACCTCCATTTTATTAATCCATTTTGATAAGCCTTCAACACAATATACAGTCAACAATCAGATGTTAAATCTTCATTTTTAACTGGACAACCTATATAGCTCATTGCTGCTCGACAGTTAACGGTGATCAAATTAAATCAGACTTGACAGGAAAAAATAAATTATAACGTAAACACATAAAAATAAGAAGTTCAACATAAGCCTGAACTACAAAATCCTCGTTGAAACATACCAGTGCCATAATAAATTTCACCGAGACATAACGAACACAGGAACGAAGCAAATCGATCCAGACACCGGACTGATATACTTCAAGTACGACTTCGGCTACGAGTTCGGGATCGTGTTGCCCGGCGAGGGAAAGAAGACGGTGACCAGCACTAACAGGACCATCCAAGGTCAGAGACGCGCCAGTGACATCGAGGTGCCTATAGTTCACGAGTTCACCACGAGAAAAGAGAACGGTTTCGCGAAGAGGGCCAACACGGCTTCGTCAGGTCGACAGGGGAAACCTGCCAGCAAATTCGGCACGTCGAAGACCGTCAAGTGGGAGCCCACGTCGGAGAGCGAGTTCTCCGAAGCGGAGGACATCAGAAACGCCAGGAAAAGGCATCCTGACGGTGGAAACACGATGGCCCCGCCTAGCCTTGTCATACCATGCTCACCATCGCCATCCAGATGGGATCACACGACGCCCAGTCCGCTTTCCCTGAGTCCAAGCTTACCGAGTCTCTCCCCAAGATACAGTAGTGCCACTGGACCACCCAGCAACGTCGATTCCGCAGGTACTGGCCTGCTTCTGAGTCGATTAATCGACCGGCTTGACGTTTGCTTCGCATCTTTACGACGAGCATCGAGCTTGAAACTCCATTCGCGTACAGCGAAACGCGAATATTCCATCCTATTTTCCGTGTATCCGTCAATGCACGCGCTGGCTTTCACCTGTTGCTGACTTTTTGGATGGTTGATTTGTGGTTTAGGGAATGAGAAGCTGCGTCTGCTTGGGCACCGATTTCTACGAATATCTTATAATCGACCATCGATTATTGTAAGAAATCGAGGTTGAACATTCTTGGAATGCTTCTAGATAAAATTTGAAAATTTTATTTCACGATTTAAATATATACTTTAATTCAAAGTATGGAATAATTTTAGAGTACAAGTGTTGAGCTTGATGCATAAATTTGTTTGTTAAAATATATGTAAAAATGGCTACGATACAACGAGCCATGTCCAGGAAGCCCTCCTGGCAGTCCTGTTGACAGGAGAAGTTTACGAACAAGATGAGCACTTTAGGAACAAGTCTAAGGCCAGTTTATCCAGTACACTCTGAAATATGTATTTATAGTATCTGGTCAAAGTTTGTCTTATAAATTTTGTTAGGTTGTAATATTTTTATGCTTTGGAGTCCAGACTTTCTGATTTTTTATGTAAAAAATGTAATACCATCGATACTACATATATATATACATATATATATATAACATGTATACAGGTTGTCTACGTATAAATCCGGACATACGCAGGGTGTCAATTCTACAACAAATTTCCAACAAAAAATTACTCTTAGACATTTTCTTTGTGTCGCCTTAGTCTCGAGTATTTTCACTTTTAATTTTTTTTCTGTATTTTCGACTTGACACTATTTAAACGGCCATAACTCCACTAAATTACAGTGCAAACTTAAAAATCAGTACACCATTTGAAAGAGCGTTAAATTTTCCATCTCCCTGATGCAAAACTAAAATTTATTACGTAGATTTAACAAGTGAAAAAATAGGTCAAACTTTACATTGTGAAAATTCCAAAAAATTCGACTTTTTCTCTTTCCGTTTTTCGGATTTAAATATATAGTTGTTTGGCGAGCACTCCTTGGGAAAAACTTCCTCGAAGTCTCAGAGTTTGAATGGTATTGTCAAAAAAAAATTCTATGTTGGTATTATAGGGAGAAAATGATGTTTGAATGCAGGAAAGCGGACTTTTTTAGGTGAAAATCGACATTTTTCAACAAAAATCGACTTGTCACTTTAAAATTAGCTTGACATCGGCTTTGATGTATTTTTTGGTGACACTCCCGAATCTCCCAAATTAAGAAAAAAACTGATTTTTCAACACCTCAAGGTTTTGTTTTTTTTCCAATAAATTATTTTTTTCAAATTTAAACTCTTTTATCCGATCTCCTGTGCCGAAAACATCGATTTTTTGCTTTGTGAAATCGATCGTGTTGCAATCTCCATATCATTTATCGGTACACCGAGGTAGATTTTAATTAAATAGTCTCTAAAAATGAAAATTCTATATATACATGTTCAAAAACAATTATTATTCACCTCTCACTCAGGCTCTTCACGCGGCCGGGAGAGCCATTTTCTCCCTAAAATACAACCGTAGAATTTTTTTTTGACAATACCATTCAAAAGCTGAGACTCCGAGGAAGTTCTTCTCGAGGAGTGCCTGCCAAACAACTATGTATTTAAAACCAAAAAACGGATAGAGAAAAATTCAAATATTTAAAAATTGTCACAATTTAAAGTTTGACCTAATTTTTCACTTATTAAACCTACGTAATAAATTTTGATTTTGCATCAGGGAGAAGGAAAATTCTACGCTCTCTCGAATGGTATTCTTACTTTTAAGTTTGCATTGTAATTTAGTGGAGTTATGGCCGTTTAAATAGTGTCAAGTCGAAAACACGGAAAAAAAATTAAAAGTGAAAATACTCGAGACTAAGGCGACACAAAGAAAATGTCTAAGAGTAATTTTTTGTTGGACATTTGTTGTAGAATTGACAATTTGCGTATGTCCGGACTTACACGTAGACACACTGTATATTTTTTTTTATACCATGCGATAGTACTTTTCAAGACGAATCCATTAAGCTTTAATGTATTTACCCGATTTTTATTAGTTTTCAAGCTATAACGCTTCAAAGTTTGGTAATTTTCAAGGAAAAAATTCGGTTCGGCCCCGAGCGGTCCCATTGGTGCAGTAAACACCATGCGGTACTTGAAATCTATATGGAGGGTCTCGTCTGGGATTCTAGGCCCAGGGAAGGAAAATGAGAAGAATCCCAATATTCTGAGTCTACTTTTGTTACAATGCCCTGGTTACATTAGAAATCAGTTTTTTTTTTTTAGGAGACACTGCTTCTAGTTTGCGTGTTTAGACTATTGTTTACAAGGCTAATTTAGTAGAAATCAGTTTTCAAGGAGACGCAGCTTCCATATTGAAATTCTAGACTATTGCATTGAAAATTTGGTAAGAAACATTAAAGGATACCTACAGGAATGTCTTCTTTAAAATTTAGATTTCTTTAGGAGAAGTATAGGAAGATGAGGAGTCTAGATGGCTGAAGAAAGGAATGCTCTAGTGTTTACCTTCACGTGCTGATTTCAAAAAGTTTTGAGTGTTGCTTTATTTCTCTCTGTTTTGCCATGGTCCACTGTAATAAAAAGAGCTTTTGTTATCTCCGGAGGATTGAGAATTGATTTTATTTGCTTTCTGCGATGCTTTCATTTCCTTGAGTTTGTGTTTTCAAATGCTTTCACCTCCCTTTATGAAGAGCACATGATTTATCATTTTTTTCCCGATGAGTTGCCTCTGCTTTTGTTCGTTACACATTTCTGGCTTTCGTCATGTTTTCACGTGACATTCGAGTTTCCTCGAGAAGTATACTTTTCTATGTTGTCGAGTGTAAATCGTCGTTCGAATATCTCAAGATTGCATTGGTTAATTCGAGCTGATTATTCTAGGATCACCGTGGCCAACCACCAATGGAGTGGCCTCGAGCAAAGAAGTGATTCAGCCTTACCTCGAAATACTACCGAAGAAGGCTCCACTTTTTATCACGGTAACATCTCTTCTAACTGTAATCTAATTTAACCTATATCTAACGCTTTGTACTTGTGTTACAAATTTAATTTTATAAATTCATCTCTCCAGTTCAATTCGCGATATCATAAATAAAACTTGAGTTCGGTACAAAGGGATACTAGCTAATTCTAATGATTGCTTATGTGAATTACATATACGAATTTCAGCCACTGAGGGACATCGCGGTGGTGAGTGGACAAACAGCAAGATTCGAGTGCATTGTTCAAGCTGAGCCGCAGCCGAACATCCTTTGGTCCAAGGACGGTCGTATCGTTGAAAATTCATCAAGCTATGAAATCCATTATCGGAACGGCGTTTGTCGTCTAACCATCGTGCGAGCCTTTCCTGGTATGTGATAAAATAAAAGGATTTCCCATAAGAGGCTTAACGCTTTTAATTTTTAATAAAACAGTACTTTTTCCATCCTCTTGTACCGAAGAGGACCTAAAATAAAAGTTGAACCCTTTACCATACAAATTAACTAACAGAAATACGTAACTGAATTATGTTTGATTCGTCTATTATATATACGCTATAATAATCGTTTATTCGAATAAATAAAATTAAACGTTGTCACCATTTCGCCTTTTTGCTAACTGCAATTTTATTTTTGTTGCAGAGGACGCTGGCACATACGCGTGCACAGCAACGAATAGCTTAGGTTCGACAGTGACTTCTGCCACTTTGGAGGTGCCAGGTAACAGACGATCAGTATACGCGCCTATTTAATAATGGTCGAGAGGGGATTTAATAAAAAAAAAAAAAAAAACAACGCAATCTAATACGAAGGTGGTGGAACATTGGGGGCCTCTTAACTTCGATCGGCCGTAATCACGCATTCGCATTCACTTTGTGTCATTGATCTTTTGTCTATCACGAAAATCAAAATGAAAACTAAACAACGAATACATTTCAATTGATATTGTTAAGAAAAACTTCGATAAGAACAAAAGAAAAGTAAGGGAACGACGAATATAGACGTAGCTCGGATCGCAAGATGAAAGGAGGAAATGTTGAAAATCTCGCGAGTTGATATTCGGGAGCAGAATTCGGCCGAGCGGAGACAACGAAAAGAAACGAAGTATTAGTTATTAGCGATTTTTTTTTTCTCTTGCATTTTGTATACGAAAACGATTTTGCGACAGGGGCGAGGAGAACTAGTCATTGATTACCGAATAGTGAGAAGTCGAAGAAAAAGATTCGGAAAAAGCTGGTGGAAAACGCTTTTTACTTAATTGATCAGCGCGTAGTGAGCTTCCTTCGAATGCATTTTTTTTCTGTCGTTGTTGCCGTTGAACGATTTGAAAGCGCTTTTTAGTAGGTCGTTTTTCTCTGTTTCTATCTACTTTCTTTCATCTCTATCTTCATCATCCACTCCTACTTCTGTACACCTCTTTCTCGGGTATTTTCCTTTCTAGTCTCTTTCTCGAGCACGCAGAATACGTATTAATAAATATCAATACAGAGACTTTTGCGGATAAAAATAAGGAAAAGTTTTGGGCAGTCTTGGAATAGCTCTTTTATTGCCGTTTCAATTCTTCATTTTGAATCATCGACAGAAGACTTAGAAAGAGAAACATTAAATTAATAAAAGTTAATTTTATGAGTTAAGAAAAATGTCAAGTGAAGAAAGTTATTCTTTAGTTACTGAATATAGATTAAATTTCTGTCTTTCTTTCAAAGTTGCTTGTCATTCCTCAGGAATGACACCAATTATCATTCTTAATCAAGTTTCGTATCTGCAAATATAATAATCAGTATCAACATTAAAAAATATATAAAAATGTATTCATTCGAGTTTATATACATTGTATTGAAAATTTATTACATTTAATTGAAAAAGAAGAAAGTTACTAGTAACTTATCAATACTAAAATGAACATAAATTAAACAGGAACATTCATTTAAATTCATTCAAAATATATTAATTCTATCCACGTGTACAACAACTTTCAACCTAGAAGTAAACATTATAACGGAAGTAAAAGTAAAGTTCTAAAGTAAAATTATAAAGAAAATTTAAGATTCAAAAAATTGTAAAATAACACAGAGAACTTCTAACATTTGCAAGTCTTCAGAGGATGACTCAAAGCGAAGTGGAAACCTTAGCAAAGTGCTGCTAAGGTTCTCGCGATATTTTTTTCTTAATTTTTATCGCCCCCGCCCCGTCATAGACTAGAATCGCGGTAATTTTTTTTTGACAATATTCGCGAACGAAGCGTCGATCGCGATACCAGTCAGAGGCTAAACGAGTGAAACTGTAGCTGCTGTCTAATCGTATTCGAACGACAAACGCTTTCGAGTGTCTTTCGCTCGAGTTGTCTTCGAGGAAATTTCAAGAGTTACTCGCAGTCTAAAATTACCACCGCCGTGATTCTGTTCGAAACGATGCTAGTCACTTTTGGTCAAGCTGAACGCGAGCGAGGGAATTATTTATTGTTAAGGGGGAAAAAGTCGACGTCCGCGCGAGGATGTCACGTTCACGAGCATCGAGATGTCGTGCGTCCTTCTATCGGGCTGTCATTGTCTTTTCTCGATTCTGATATTAAAAAAAGCTTCGTCGCTTGTAGAGAAATAAATCAAACATGAGAAGACGATCACAAATTGTTATCTACACTGTCATTCATCGCAGCAACAATTTATTCATATACTGTGTAAATAAATGTGTGCTTCCTCTGCAATACAAAAAAAAAACTTGGGTACTATGGTGTGACGAATTATTTTCTCGCCTTTTTATTCCGTCCATCCCTCCTATCTCTGTTCTCTTTTCTGTGGCTGATTGTTCACTGCCGATAGTTAGGTTTTCACTTGCTGGAGCAAAGCATCGCTGGTTATGGTGCAGAATGGTAGGTTGCTAACGTTATTTGGGTATCAGCATGATAGAATATAAGTGGCGAAACGACTAACCTTGCTGTTCTGTACGAGTTTATGGTTGGAGAAGGATTCGTTGAATTTTTCAGAGAATAAGATAGTCGAGTAGGTAAAATTAATTCCTTGTAAAGTAGATTTAATTTGATCTATTAAATGGATAAAATGGATTTAAAGTGAATTTAAAATGATAATAAATATTTAGTCTTAGTATAAAATGAAAATTTATTGTTAATCTTTAGATTCTTAAGGGGGTATAAAAATAAGGAACAATATTTAGTAGTTTCTATTTAATTTTATCTACTTAACAACTTGTATTATTGTATGCTCTAGAAAACTGATAGAACTATTTCAACTCTATTAATAAAATATTATTTTATTATTAAAGTACAAGATGAAACGCCTTGAGTATTTTGCTCTTCACAATCCATTCTTTTTTATTCTAGTAAAATTGATCAGTATTCATTAATAAAATATAGCAATCCTGAGTCATGTCGAAGCAGTCAAAGCTTACATCAACTCTACCTCTGAATCTAGGTTATCTATTCATTTCTCTTACATCTAAACGAGTACTCTACGCTCTAAAAATCTGAAATTTATTTTTTCATGTCCTGAAAAAGTACTGAATGTTTAGAATATCTCTTAAAAATAATGAATGAAGATCCAACGAATTGCCAAGCCATAAAATTCGAAGTAAATAAAAATAAATCGATGGCGCCGTGGAGACTAACAGAACAACAAGATTAAAGGAACCATCTTTAATTGTGTTATTGCGGCACACGTGTCTAGTTACAGTGTCTCGATTCTCTATTTTTGTATAGAGCGTGTGAAGTAAGATTGGAAAATAAAGCGTTACAAATAAGCGAGACCTTCAGTGCCGCAATAACGTATCGAAAGCATTGTTCCATCTTGCTCTTATTGCACGATTCGTCATACGTATTTCGGGCACTCACTTATTTTGGGAGGAGAAAAGAAAATATGTGGAACGCAACATCGCTACTAACATTCGGGGGTTACTAACACCTACAGACGCACCGCTCTATGCATGAGGGGATGCTGATGAGGCTTTTCGTTAAACATTGTCCTTGGTCAAGTGAAATGTAATACTAGATAGAATCGAGAAAGATTTACCTATCGATAACCAACTTTGGTACCGTACCTTCCAAATAAAAAATTGAATTACTATATCATAATTGAAAAAATAACTGACCGAAATTACTTTTCGTACTTCACCATCTCGAGGATCATTTTAATACAGTACACCTTGCAGTTGAATTAAATTATTTTTTTTGAATTCTTAAAAATTACTTTAAAAAAAATTACAATTACACTTTAAACATTTTATAAACGTATATGACAAAATTGTAGTATTCGTTGAGTCTTGTTGGCAATTTTTAAGATTAGTTTCAAGAATCTAACTCCAACTATCGTTGAACGAAATTACGTGACTTTGTTAAAAGTATTACTATTTTCTATTAAATAGAGGTCGAAGGATATATTAATTCTTTTAAATTAATTATTAATTCATTACAATTTTCTCTCTCATGATGATCAGAATTGTATTTACATTACAATGTTTAGGTTTATGACTAATGTTTGCTGAGTATTATTAAATAATATACAATTCAATTTAAATTATCATTAATATAAAAGTAAAAGACGAAAGCCACGCTTCAAATTTATTAGAGAAATGGTGAAAATGTGTGAAGTAATTATAGTGTAATTTGGTTACTTCGCGTGAAGCACCGTTAATGTATTTTTAAGGGAGGATTAATATTTTCGGAGAGATCAAATGCTTGAACGTTCCCATGAACGATGAACGGCTGTTGGATGATGCGGTATGAAAATAGACGGTAAGGTAATCTCGGAATGCGTTGGAAAATATGAGTCGGTGATCCAAGAATAAACGAGAGAAAAACAAGCGGTTACGATTGTTAAAGATTTCGGTACAATTTTTACTCTTCTTTTTTTTCAGAAAAACGCGTCATAGGTATTCAGGTTACAGAATCGCACTTCCTCTCTCTACTTTTGCATAATGAACGAATCTCTTCCACTGTAACAACTCTCCTAATATCAGTGCAACAAAGACTTCCAAAGTTTTATACAGAACAGCGTAGATAACTTTTTACATTGAAATATTTTGGAATCTAAAAAGTTCTCCAAACGGAACTTTCGAATTTTGTTATTTAATAAAATATAAGTGGTGCCGAGTATACACGTTTTTTTTTTTAATTTCAAATGAAAGCACAAATATTTACAATTAATTGTGAAAAATTATGTAAATGCATAGAGCACGTGTAAAATTAAAATTAAAATATAATACTATGATCAATCATGGACTTGAAGTAGAAATACCGCCTCCTTCAGAAGAAATATAAATAAACACTGTCGTACAATGAATTTATTATATTCAATTCAAGTAAGTATTTCCTAAAAGAGGCTTCAGGAATTTTTTTTAATAAGATACACATATTATGGTATATATCTAATCCTTTTACTTTAGATAGAAATACACAAAATTATAATTATATGTAAAAGATGACGTAGTTTAAGTGTCTATCATGATTACCCTGACAAGCATATTTTATTATTTAAAAACAAAATCCTAAAGCCCCTCGTGGAAACCCCTTGGATTATGAAAACCTTTCGAGTTCGAAGCTACTATTCAATCAACACTGCCGTTTTCAAACGATCAACAATCTAATTACGTCAAATGTAATTTTGCAAATAAGCTATCATTCCAATCATTATTTATTTTGAAGATTTTTCTTCGCTCGAATGCTGAGGATACTTCGCAGATTCTTTATATTTCAAAGTTTCCATTTGATCGTTAAAGAAACTTGTCTGGTTTCGCTATGACGAACCGGAAACCGGTTTCTAAATTTTCGAATAGCGATTATGTGCTGTTTAACAGTGTTACGTGGATTCCAGCCAAGACGTAATAAGAAACGTTGCGAATCTCCAGGAGGTCTGGCGCGCAAGAGTCGCCAAAAATAGTCGCGGATCGACTAAGACTAAATTTCAAGAAGAATATCGTTGATCGAGTCGAAACGTCACTGGCCGCTCAAGCTCGCAGACCAGTCGCTCTTTGATCGAAAATCGGTTGAATGAACCGTAGTGATCTACTCTGCCATCCATAAACTGGTGGTTTATAGGCGCCAAATACTATTTTTAAATACTGCATTTGGGCATTTAGGATAATTGTGGCAACAATAAAATATGTGATACATAACATTCTTGGCATACAATATTGCAAAAAATAAATAATGTTATTTTCTGTTGCTTTGATATAATATTATTACATTTTATGTAAATTGAAAAAATGAATGTTTCATTTCTGGCACATATATCTAAGATCGTTTTTGGATCGAATTGTATGTTATTATTATCAGTTAAATTTCGCAAGTATATAATATCATAAAAATGTGTTTAAGGAATTAGGCATTTTCTAAAATAAATATCTTTGATTATTTAAGCATAAAGGATTGTTCAAACCATGGTGAAAAGTTGAAATTAATATTACATTTTGGCATCAATGACAGCTAATAATTTACATGTATGTATTCAATTCCAGTAACTGAAATCTAAGGAATGAAATCGAAATTGAACCCATTCAGTGTTAAAGCTCGAAAGTGATTAGACATTGAATGAAAAAGTTTTAACAAATCTTAAGTAGGTCAAAAATCATTCACTTTTATTTATATACATGTTTATTTATATACAGTTATATACATGTAAAAGATGTCGAATTTTTTATCTGTTGTTGGTTAAATTGGAATTAAATTTTGAACCAGGTATGGAATACTTTGCAATGGACAAGAATGCAGCTGTTCAATCGAGTAGATTAATTTAATTTGTTATAATACTTCTTTCTCGTATTCTCATTTGTGTGGTTATAATTCGTTCTATTTTCGAAGAAACTAGGCGACAGGCTACGCAATTCTATCTTTCATTGCTTTAAAGGGTTCTGGCTTTTAGTAACAACGACGATAGCTTTACGACCTTCACTAACCTTCCCTATAGTCGTATCCGAGTATCATCATCAGACTGTGGCACGGTATGTTGTGTCTCGCTTGCACGAATATAGGCTTTACTAGAATACTTTAATAGAATACTCTGAACGTAAACTATTTGATACTTAAACTATACTTAACGATACCATGAATATTATAAATAAATAAATACTTTTCTTATCTAAGAATAGATTATCTGAATCAACAGGTGAAAGTTATGTTCATGAGTATGTACACATATATATGAAAGCATGTAAAATTATATAATTTTGTTTTTTCTAAGGGTGACTCCAGTTGTATAAGTCAAGCTTTGTTATTTCCCAAATCAATTTTTTGAGAACTTTTCATGATGTAAATGTTTATATAAGCATAAATAATCTTGTTAACTATGACATAAAGTGACTACAGCTTTAAAATCAACAAGTATTAACCCTTTGCACTCGAGGCCTTTTTCTCTGAGACGAACTAGCAACTCCAAACGATTTCGGCTATATTAGGGAAGCGTTTTACTAGTACTTTATAATGATCTTAAATTCAAGCAAACGTATACAAATAATAAAATTTATAAAACATACAACATATAAAACACAATCTGTTAAATATTTTACTTTGTATTTGATTTTTGCATGATATTTTACAAAACAATCCCCGAGATGGATTCTCAGTTTGTTAGGGCATGTATCATAATAATATCAGGTTTCTCGTCTGGCGCCAGGTTTATTACAGCCATAGCAAATCTTACAGTCCCACTTTATCACTTTCAAAACAATATGATCGCCTCCATTTAGCCGAGACTCATCGTTGTTTGGTCTCGCCGCTTGATCGCGATGCTGGCGATACGGTTCTCCCAATTCTTCCACAAGCGTTTCTACGTACATAACCTAAATGGTTTAGTGATCTTTCCTTTCTTTTCTTTTTTTCTTGCTTAGAAAGGGTGTACAAATTTGTCAAACATCTTATCGCGCATCGAAAACAAACATAACGAGTTAAAGAAGGCCTGGGCGCCGCTACGGCGCCCGTAGAGTGGACGCGCAATACTGCCCGGGCGCCGCGCGCCGTAGCGGCGCCGCTCGAGTGCAAAGGGTTAACAACAGAGCTTTTAGGTTAGACAAATAAACATTTACACAAAGTTTCGTCAAAAAGTAGATTTTGGTTTGTAAATCGTTTCAAGCTTCTCCAAACGTGTGGAATATTAATGGGACTTAACTAATCACCATGTGGGTATTAATTACAGGTGTACCATCGCCGTTTTATGGTACTTATCGGGACCAAAATGTCGGCGAAAGGACGATCGATAGTCCACCAAAGTATGTTGCGCTCAGGGACCTGTTCCTGCCACCAGAAAACGATTTCAAACAAAGTTACACGAATCGTCAACAGTGGCACGATCCATCGTTTGAGTATAGTCTGTACTCGGATCGCAGGTACGCGATTAATTATAATAGGGTTCGTGACTTAACAACACGCACGGTTAAATAGTCACGACTGGAATATATTCAATTTTATTTTATATTAAATGAAAGTAATTAAATCTAACATATGATATCGTTTATTTGTCCACTACGACTACTCTGACAGGCGTGTTTTGTTAACTTATTTATAATGTAATGTTTGTAATTTATATAATGTAATGTAAACAAAACTACTATCTTTACTAGTATATAAAAGCTCGCTTCGAACGAAAAATTAATCAGCCCGTGTGAAAATCGTTAACGACTGATCGAGTCGTTATTCGTTTTAGTTACGCAGGTGGCAGCTATTTGGACGAGCAAAACGCGACGGAAGAATGCGTCGAGATAACAGGCAGAAATCCGATATTACGACGGCTCGAGTATTCCGATTTCGAAACGAACGGTTCGTTTCGCGATGCTAGTGATTTTTGCTTCAATCGCGAATACGCCGTGTGGACTCCGTCGAAGGTGAAGTCAGGAGACAGCGGTAAGTGTTCTTTCAAACCTATCATGACATTTCGCAAAAGCTTTCATTTAAGGATAAGAATAAGAGGCAAGCAATTGTCTGTTACTGGTAAAATAAAAATTAGAATTTCAATTATAAAATAAAATATTTGAGAATGAGCGAGTAGGAAATCAATTGTTTCATTGCATTATCGTTGCAAATAAAGTACTGTATTATCGATATCTGTCGTTTAAATAAATGTTTGATCATCTCTGACTCCGTGTATGTATTTCGTACATGTGTTGTCTTAAATATACACACCGTGGTCACGATACTAGATTGGAGCATATGTATCAAAACTATTATCGGAAAAAAAAAACTTTAAGCAGAACAATGTTGCATTCAACAAACTGTTGTAATCAAAACATTTATCAAAACAGTTCTTAGGACAGAGGTTTTTATATCTAAAGGACTTAATGATATCCATATACATAACGAAATTCTATTAAAAAACTTGTATATACTAATTCTTTTAAAAGTTTTAATATTTTCCGTGTTCCAAACTACTTCTTATCACAAGGACCAGCAATGTCTTTTGAAAAATTATCAAATTAACCAATATAGAAAAGAATACTATAAACATCAGTTATGATACCACTGAGCAACATCGATTGATTAGTATCGCATATTTACTGGACACAAAAGGGAACTTTCAACGCCTCTGGAGACTTTAAACACTTTCGACCAGTTACTCATAAATGATTCTTCATCCACTCGATAAAAATAGCGTATCAAGTACAGATTTTCTAAAAATAATCCGTCGAAACTATTCTCGCACGACGAGGACGTACAATAGGGCGGAGCAAAAGAATGAAAATATTAAAGGTGATTTTTAAAATGCGCTTTAACGTTAGAAATTTATAGATAATTTAAATAATAAGCCCTCCACCTAATTTGTTAATATAGATGTACATACATGTATTTCTTTGGGAGTTTAAATGGCTCGATTTGTCTTTCACCTACCAACTTTCATTGACCATTTGTTGTACATAATTAATTTATAATGTAAAATGAGTCCAAGAAAAATATGGCAAGGGTCAATTGGTGACAAAAATAGAACCATAATTATTATTTAATTCGTATTATTTCCAGAAATGGAGTAGTCAAACGCTCTTTGAGCTCTTCTAGATCCACCCCCTGTGGAGAGTTAAAAATATTAGCTAAATTTATAATGTAATATAAGCCTACGGAAAATTTGGCAAGGGTTAATTGGTGAGAAAAATATAACCGTAATTACTATTTCATTTTTATTATTCCCGGAAGTGAAAATTTCGAAATTAAATCATAGAGAGCTATAGTTATTAAAACTGGACAGCCTAAAATTTAAGAATATTACGCATCGACCAAAAACTTCTGTGCTCTCTTAGGTTTTCGAAATAAAAAAAAACATCTAAGATAACCTTCGATCGTAGTTTTCTGTTGCTCCAAAGACTATCAACACAATTCGTAAACGAGATTCAAACAAATTCGCACAGCCACGTGAAGCAACACCTTGGCGTCCACCCGTTAAACGAGTATCAAATACCGCTGGCATCGTTCGCCTGTCGCATAAGATTTATCTCGATCCTCCATTTCGTGCCGAAGACAAGGGGTCTCTTCGAGTGGAGGCTCGGTTAACCCACATTCAGGGTCCTTCGGACGATTACTCGTACTAGTCCGCGAAAATAGCATTCGACGGGTGTACGTGTGCCCCAGGTGGGTATCCTCGTCACGTCTTGGCAGTTTATACACACGGGAAGCGTGTGTGGAACTCGCACGGGTTTCTGGTAGGGTTCGAGGCGGACGTTGAATCATAGACGACGGCACCCCATTTGCCACTTCTCACCGAGTATCCCTCGGTCCTCGAAATAGACACGTCGCTATGCGCTACCTTGGTGATTCACTCGTGACCCATCTTTCGAAGATTTTCGAAGCTAGTGTTATCGATTCACCAAAGTGGATCTTCGAGATATTCTTCATTTCTTGCTTGGTTCGCTGTTAACCCTCCCGGGTTTAAATGGGTTGACATTAAAACTACCAAGTCGGTGAATTTGACCGTCGGTGAATTCTTTTTAGAATTACTTAGTTATTAATAATGATTTTATTGCAATTTGTGGAGACAACTATTGTAGATGAGAATTAATTTGAATGATAAATTAGTTCTTAGATTCACTTTCTCGTATTTCAAAAGATGATCAAGAACGAGAGAGTCTTAAACGGTCAATAAAAGTGTAAAATTCTTACACTTTAAGCATATAATAAAATAAGTTTTTCCTTTCTTTTTTAATGTACTTATCATTGCATGATTTTTAAGGTACAGTTCTTACATACAACAAGTAGCACAACAAGAACGAAGACTATACAGTAGCTCTTATAGTCTTCAAGGTTGGCGGCTCTAAAACTAGCAGTTTCATAACGAAATCATGCCTCGAAGGATCGCGATCAAATATCACTGATTCACTGAACGTGCCGATAAAGAACTCTTCTAAAAATAATATTGTAACAGTCATTGTTATGTAGAAGTTTCTTACACAGACAGCGAGTAATGGAATTTGAAAATGTTGGGGTATTTTCGTTGTTAGTAGAAAGATTTTAAATATTTTTACCTCGAGTGATTTGGTTACTACAAGTTGCAAATTGAGTATAATATTGTTTTTATGAATCACTTTGAATCTGGCAGTCACTTTTACTTAGTATATAGTGCTTTCTGGGACCTTCTTCTGCTTATATTTTAGATCATTACATCAAGCTCAACGAGCACAACAATATGCCTTGCTAAGTGTCAGACCTTAAAATTAGAGTAACAAGCTGTATCAAATATTTCAGGTGTAGATGATGAGTAAACAAATCTCTTGTTATTTTGTTTGCCTAATAACACATATGCGAGCACATGGATCTATTCTTTCAAACTTCATGGTATATCTTGAGTAACAGAGTTCATAAAGTAGATACACTCGGTTATTCAAAATATTCCATGCATGTAGGAAACATAACATTGTTATAGCACTTTTTAGACTCAATTGATAATTGATCAAAATAACGGAGATACTATTGAAGAATAGGAAGTAGAAGCTTAATATAAATGAAACTTTCACTGAAAAAAGCACGGAATCTTCGTGATTGATCTGCATCAACTTAAAAACTTCGTAAACAATAAAAAAAATTACTCTTTGCTCTGAAATTAGAGTTATTTGAGACAGTTCAATCTTTAGATTTTCCAGAGCAATATTCTGTTCCATTTGTTAATGAACATTATAATAACTCACCATTTCACGCCATACAATTTCGGGACTTCTTCAGCATTGCTACCCTTTCGATTTGACTTTGTCACCTGTCACCAGGCAATGTAAATAAATCTGAATAAAATGTGTCTTAAAAGAGCTGTCACTCTTCAGACATTGTGTCACGTTTCTGGCACCGTGGTATATCCCGCATAAATGTATCACTTAAGAACTTCCATGTCGCGATACCGAAAATAACCATTGCAAAACTCAATGTCAAGTCAGTCTCGTTAATGATCATGATAGACCACGAGTAACCCTTTCGGGACCATTGCTATACACGCACGATATGTCATATGATAGTAGATACACCCTGTTATTCAAGATATCTTTCGAAGTTAGGAAAAATAATAATCGTTTTCACGATTTAAATTCAATTTGCAAACTTTTCATGTGAAGTGAAAGCTTAAAACTAATAAAGATTTCGCTAAAACGAACGTTATATTCATGTTTATTTGATCGAAGATTTATATTTGTATGTATTTTATTGTTGGTGTTACATTAATATTTATTTAATTGAAAATTTATATTTATTTTGTTATATCAAGGACAGTGTGCTCTAATTTCTACTTCGTATCATATTAGCAAGATTAAAATCAAGTTTGGTGAAAATCTCTTTAACATTTCTGTCATCCTTGTGTTCTAGCATTAATAGGTGATTTTAATTTATCATTATATTTGACTAATTTCTCCTTCTTCTTTACTACAATTGTAATTTTTTATTTTATATCCTAAGTTATTGTTTTTACATAAAATTGATGAGGTATTGTAATGCACCCGTCTTTATTTAAATGCAGTTTCACGTTTGCATTATGTGATGCGAAATCTATGTCACCTATACTTGTAAATCTCATAAATGTCATTAATAACTGGGTGGGATCCAAGTCTATTTGTGATTCGAACAATCTTCCCTGTGATTGGCGTAGGTGCTTGAATTAGTAGAGAAAAAATGGAGCCTATGACTCCATCTAATGGAGTATAGAACATTTATTAGAAACTACGATAAATAAAATTAACGAGGGCGAATCATAGAATTAGTTGGAAAAGAATTAAATATTTTACAATGTAAGGACTAAATAAAATCCTCGAGAAGACTACAAATTTAATACTTTTCTTTAATACACTTTAATAATAAAAAAAAAAAAGAAAAATAAACGACATGTTCAAAGAAAACTTCTCGTGCTATATTTGCATCTATAACAGACATCAGTGAATGAAATATGCAATGCAAATTTTCTATTTCATCTATTATATTTTTGTTTCTACAAGTTTACAAAATTATCCGTCTTTTTCACGAATTTTTAAGAGAGACTCTTCAAATATTCTAAATGTTACTTTTATCTACTCAGATGTATTTGGAACAAGCAATCGAATGTAGCACACAATTAATAACCGTGTAAATACACACGTGCCCCTTAAAAGGACATACTGTATTCGTGGCGCACGCGCTGACATTGTCTTCCGTCGAAAGCGCGTGGTACGCACGCAATAAACGAACAGGAGCAGATTCTGTCGTTCCGATTGCGAAAGATTCAGCAGCAAAAGGCCGAGTTTTCGCGTGCGTCCATATATGCGTGTGCCTCTCTCACCTCGTAACTTGAAACCGAAGCCATTGTACACTGTATACGATTCTTGCCTGGCGTAATGTCTGAATTACACGCTCGCGCGGCTGGATCTGACCCACAACGCGCCTTCAGCGTCGGATTAAAGTTAAACCTAGAAGCAATCATTTCCTGTTTTTTTTTTTAATGTTGATTACAAAGTTCGGTGGAAGTTTCAAACTGTCGGCTACTGATGCGCTACTGTTCTAGACTTGTAAGGTCATAATGCAACTGTTGGTACGAGGTTCCATTTTTGTATTTCTACCTCAACAGTTTATTATTCATGTTTGTTAACTAATCTGTTAACTTTATTTGCAAGTGCTTCGATAAATTGTAGTGGAGATATTGAAATCTGTTTCTAAAATTTGACAAGACATTTTAACCATGAAGTACTTTTGGCCTAATGTTCTAACTGTGAATGATGATTAGGGAGCTATTGGCGTGAGGTTCAATTATTTCTATTTTCTATTCGTGATTCTTCCATTAATTCGGTTAACATTACTTGCAAATGCTTCGATGAATTGCAATAGAAATATTGAAATCTGTTTCTAAAATTTGACGAGAAATTTTAACCATTTTAACCATTACTATTGGGCTAATATTCTACCTGTGTAAAATAATAATGAAACTTTTGATACAAAGTTCAATTTTTACTTTATGTCTATATTAACTTATTTGAAAGTGATTCGATTAATTATAGTACAAACCTTGAAAAAGGTTTCCAATCTTTGACGACAATTTCGAACCGTCAACTATAGTTGTGCTAATATCCTAGTTTTGTAAGATGATAATGGAGCTAGTGGTACGAGGTTCTTAAGATTTTACGTGATTCATTGGCGCGGTACATCTCGCGAGTACTCACATGGTGCATCGTGGATGCACGGTTGCATCATGGATGCACGTTGCACCGTGGATACCCGCGAGTAGCGCCTGTTTCGCTCCGATTCGCTTAGACACGGAACGGTAACGGTTGGACAAGATTTTTCTACACATAATCTTTCGTGCCAAACGTTGAACGCAACGAACACCACCATCAGAAGTAAATTGGTTGCTATGATAAGCTAGACTGTGTCTTCCTATTCTTTTTAATCCCACGAAACGGTTTAAAAGATATTTTTCTCTTCCCTTATTTGTTAAGTCGGATAAACTTTATTCTTATTATTTCCTTCTCATGAGTTTTTCAAGATTTTGTTTATTCATAAAACACAAATTGTATGGGAAAGTACTCCAAATCTTCCCCACCATTTCATTTGCAGCAAAATTATTTATTCCATGTATTAGGTTGTTCAGAAAGTTCGTGTCAATTTTGAAGAAAAATTCAAAGGCACGTTTGAATTTTAATACATATTTATTGAATTGTATAGATACCATTTTGTTCCACAACTTTTCCATCTCTTAAGGGGGTATCCTGAATTAGAAGGTCTAAAAAACGCGGATTTTCGTGAATTCTTTTGGGATGGAAAAAATAATTAATTCTATCGAACTTTTTATCCTATTTTCATACATATTTGAGTAGTCTGTACAAATTTTTTAAACAAGAAATATTCAAATTGCGTCGATTGTGACGCACATTTGTAAAGCACCTCACAATTAAAACCTCCTATCGGCGGGAAAGATGCAGATCGTAATTATGGTTTGACACACAAAAACCAAAAGAAATTTTCATTTTCATACATTTTTCTTCTATGTGAACTAAAAAAACTCATAAAAGAAAAATTTTAACCAACTTTTCTATCAAATTAAATTAGAGAAAAAATTTGTACAGACTACTCAAATATGTATGAAAATAGGATAAACAGTTCGATAGAATTAATAATTTTTTCCATCCTAACAAAATTCACGAAAAACCACTTTTTTAGACTTCCTAATTCAGGATACCCCCATAAGGGATGTATATATGTTGTTTATTTTCAATCATTTCGATACATTCAGACCTGGACCACCTACCAAAAGTCGACATGGACTTTCCAGAAAACCTAGTAATCTGCCCTTTTGAAACCAATAGCTTCATCATCTCATGAGATGTAGAATTATTATATTTTAAACAAGGTAAAAAAGAATACTCATCGAAACGAAATATTCTACATAATGTCATGATTCAACTTCTAAATCCATCTCATCAAGTGCCATGAACATTTTCGAGGGACATGACTGTAGGGTCTCCTTATAAATTCAGGGCCTACTCGAAGCAATATTATCAGACAACTTAAATATTGCAGTATTTGCGTGAAATTTATCTCCTGAATTTCTACCTCGAGAAAGCGTGTTTTGACAAGGTATACTTTAAACCAAGCACGTAAAGCCTGGCAGCGTTTACTGCGAAACTTGTTTCATAAGAATGTCGACCCGAACCTGTTGACTGGCGCCACGTTTGAACAATCAGCATTGTAACATTTTGGATATAACGGGCGACCCAGTGCCCGATAAATTACACAATCATCGGTGACCAGCGTCTCGAGCTCCCGTTGAAGGTCAAAGTGCTCAATGTTCCTGACGACCGACTGACTTTCTGTACGACGATAAATTGAAACGCGACAATGAAACGATTTATCGTGGAATTGGCAACGTACGTGCCAGACGCACCATTAGCCTCTGAACGTTTACGGTCGGGAAGCAAATTTATCGCCATAAACTTTGACTCTATTAACAACTTCACCTCTTTCTAGCGCAGTGATTCTTAATCAGTGTGCCGTGGCGCACTGTGGACTCAAATGACATTCTTGGTACAAGAACAAGTAATTCTTAAATGGAGTTTCATAATCTAAATGTTGATATGGGAATATATAGGTGAACGTTTCTAGGATAATCGTTTTTTGTAGATTTTGAGCTATCATTTCTGAATTTGTCTGTTAAACTAATGTGGGGCTTATACTTTTTAGAAAAAAGCGAGTTGAATTTTAGCTTGAACTTTGAATTTTAAGATAAATTATTTCTAAATAAAATTGAAGTTTTGTGAATTTTAAAGTGAGAAATCAAGTATTGAATTAGGAGAGGTAAACTAATTTTCTAATATAGATTATTAAGATAGGATTGAAACAACAGATAGTATTGCCATGTTACTTGCTGACAAATCTTCGATGATTGGTAAAAAGGGCATGGTACAACAAATTTGTGACTCCACGTGATTACGAATATTAAATTTAATTTAGTTCATAAATATCAGTGTTTGTCACATATATAAAAATATTCATTTGCTTCCTCTGTGAAGCTTAAAATTTTTCTTTGATCCCTTCCCACCCAACATCAAATGCGTTGACCTAGAAGACTCGTGACTTGTGTGTGCAGCATCAATGGACCACGTGAAAACGGTTAGTTTTCCTTAAACGAAAAAGGAGAAACTAAACATCGAAAGAGAAATATGTTTCACTGTTTACTTTCTTTCAAAATTTCACTTTACTTTCTTTCAAAATTTCTGATAAGAGGACTGAATAACACATCGGTGTTGACAATAGTTACGAACATTTTTGCGATGCCTTCGTTGAAGATAGAGTCCACGTGTTTAATTTCTGTAGACACTATAAATTAAAATTCTTCATCTCAATTTTATATCCATTCACAAACCAGTTACTTTTTAAACCGGTCAGATCTGTCAGGAAACAAGATTTCATCAAACTCTTAATTAATAGAACATTAAAACCGTAATATGAGCCGTTCATTGCAAAAATGGATTAATTCCATAAAACGAAAAGTTGAGAAATAGGACGAAATAATGTACATTGTTTTTTAACATTTTCTTTATAGTACAAATTCAAATAAATATTGTAGAATACATAAATACAGATGTAGCTTTCATCTAACGGTATATAAAATTAATAAGAAATAATTTCCAAAAAGTAATAGTCAGGTAATGTTACAATTTTTATTTGACTGGTGGAGTTGATCGATTTACGCAGTGAACGCTTCATATGATAATATCAAACTGCGAAACCTGTGAAACTTATCATTTTTACTCGATCTCATTTCCGCATCGTCAAGGAAACGCCATGATACGAAACTCTCTATCGACGAAATGCATTGGCATTGGAGAGACTCGTAACTTGTGTGTCGCAGCATCGGTAGACACGAGTTCGTGTCACGTGAAAACGGACCTTAAACCAAAAAGAAGAAATGAAATGTCGAAAGAGGGATACGGAGGCTGTGCGTCGGTCCACGAGAGACCCGACTGCTCCCGCGACTATACGTGTCTGTGCCCGGTGGCTCAAATACAGTAGGGGGAAGGGAATGAGCTCGAGAAAGGGACTGCCACGATGGGATACAAGGAGATGGAGGGGGAGGAGCAGTGCGTAGATGCGTGGGCGGCTGTCAGTGAGCGCGAGAACGCTGCGTGAGCCGCGCGTCGACTTGCGGCTCCGCTTTAGCTATCGGTTCCACGTTACGCGTAAATTATCGGTCGATTAGAGCAACCACCTTCGTCCAACGATAAGGAACCACCTGATTTTGGAATTCGACTCGGTTGGATGCGGGATTGTCTTTGTGATTTGTACGTGTTTCCGGTTATTCGCAAGATAGAGCGACGAGCGAAGGACTCGTCGAATAATAAGCAAAGGGCCGCCTCGTTAAATTCAATCAGTTTGGATTCGAGACGCTTTGGGACTTGCACGAGTCTCTATGGCCTTCTACGAAGAAACGTTCCCTAATTCCCTTCATATACCGAGCATAGTTGTAACGAGAGTCATCGAAATTCGAGATAGGACGAATTGTAATCTGAAATTATAAAATTTCCTTAACATTAAAAATACAAAAATTAATTTATAAGTAGAATCACAAATAGGATTCAAATGAAAATAAGTTGAATTTATATATTTCGGAACTGTTATCCTAAAAACATAATATGACTAATTGAATTTTATTCGAACAGTGCAAATGAGTCACGAGAACATTTAAAATGATCGGTAATTAATTCATTCTCTAGACTAGACAAGCGAAGTTAACCTTATCCATATCACTCTAATACTTCCTGTATAGAGTAAACATAAATTTCTCCGACGCGAATGCCAAAATTCCAAGAAAACTTTCTAATAGCTGTACCTCTTAATTCGCGACTAGTTCACCACGATCACTTCGTTGGAACTTTAACACCAAACACACAGTCGTGCCAAAAAAAATATATACCGCGCATCATCGGAGGCATTCAGTGCTCGAAATACACGCAGAAAGCAGCACTAAATCCGAGAAATGTAATCTTAACGATATGAGTAACCTTTCCACGATGACGTATTCGCAAGCGAAAACTCTATTCTGATGTAAGAAGCACAAATCGAGGTTTTCATTAAGTATTAATTTCAGAAAGAATATTAGGTCAGTCGATTTCAAATTTTTTATACATATTTCAATATTCTTCGGGTACTTGTACGAAACTTTTTAAGCATTAATGGCCATTCATTATTGAATTGTATACTGTTAAGTCGAAGGATGTACAAAAATGTTTGTTGGTATGCATCCTTTAACCAGATGTAATTTGAGTTTGAATTCATGAAAGCACATTGTGTATTGCCTTGTGGTTATAGTATTATAATAAAATAATATTGTTCTTACAACTAAGAAAAACAATACACTTAAAACTTGTATATTATTCATCAAAAACATTTAGAACAAGATTTATCAATGTTACGGGTTGAATATCAATAAAAGATGTATTAAAAGACACGACTCACGTGTAAATTATATTCGAGACAATGAAATATAATCCACACACAAGTTGTACTTTTACTGTTATTTTCATTTTGTATCATGCTCTTTCTGCCATATATTTATCATTATTTCCATTACTTTCGTTACATTTCATACCCTCTTGAATCCACATTATACCATACACGAAGAAGGGGGAAATAAATAAAAAAATCAAAGAAATTAAGGAAATTGATTTAAAAATTATAAAATACATACTAAATTATAATGGTACTCCGTAAAATTGTTTATTTCTATCTAGAGTCGTTTATAAATCTTGTTTAGCGTTATAAAGTTACGAGACCTTCTCTCGCAGCGAGAAAGCCTCATGAAAGTATAAAGGGATGAAGGGGGTTGAGAGGGATGGTTACTATTTCCATTCGAACGATTAATCTTCCCAGCGAGCAGGGTGTGAAAAATTTCGAATGACTCTTCGTGTCGGTCTTCGTTGCTCTCGCGGTGGCCCGTCGTCAGCGTCGGGACGCTCGACGTCCCCACCCTCTGCCTCCAACCCCCCACCAAGTCGAGCCACGTCCTCGTGGAAGGCCGTGTTCGTTTTCCGAGGCGGCATCAGCCGGCAATTCGCATTCGACCGACGTCTTGGTTTAAAGAGTCTCGGGGACAAGATTTTTGATGATGACTTGACTTCTGCCGACTGGAGTGAGCCGCGGCCTCAAGGCAGCACAGACGAAAGAAGAAAATAGAAGAAAGCGCTGTTTTCAGCCACGAGAGAAATCGAGAAAGAAAAAAATAAGAGGATTATTGTATTACACAACGAATCGTAGTAGAATTAATCGCGAGTGACAACCACACGAGGATTTCCGTTTTTATTTTTAGTTTGATTTTTCTGGTCTGATTTTGTTGTTGTTGAGTGCCCAGTGAGTGCACCACACAAGGGGAAATTTATACGCCGAAGTAATTCTCGGGTGACGAAGGCAAACAAAAAAAGGAAGAAAAAGGGTAGCTGAGGGAGGGGAACCGTTTTGTGATCCCCGGAACGTCGACGACGAAGATTGATTTTTTTAATCGACCCATACGACTTGGATTGCTCCGTTGATCCAAGATGAAGCGACAAATGTCTCAGCAGCAGCAACAGCAGCAACAGATGCAGCAGCAGCAAACTACCACGCAGCAGCAACAGCAGCAATACGTGCAACAGAGAACCGAACGAGTCACTCGGCAACAGATCACCAGTCAGCAGAGAGGTCAGTTCGGTGATGCTTATTGACGATGACAATCGCGCAGATTCAAGCTTCTTTGGCTTTTTTTGTAACAACTCGAAGTGGTACAAAAATGGAGTTTTTCGAGTGAAAATTTAAGGAAGCTTCGGGGCAATCGAGGGGTGCAATATGTTCAATGGTGGAAATGAGTTTGATGAGAAGTTAATTTGCATGGATGTGACAGGATGAGCACGGTTTAATAGTTCACGCGATACCGTAATCCATGATTTTGGTGTCTGTACGATTTTCATTCGATAACTGGACGAGCAAACGCTTGGTCGATTATCCTCGTTTCTGAAGATAGTAGTTAGTGCCCGACTGAAAGTTCTGCAATGGTTAATTTTCAAACGGCTTTTCTAAATTCTTTTAAGATAAATTCTATTATGAAACTAGTGTAATAGTTAAGTTAAAAAAGTAAAATCAAATAATTTTTACTATATACTATATTTAATTATACTGTACATATATAGTATAATTTTTTACACGTACATACATTCATAAATGTTCTAATGTGACTACGTCAGAATGTGAGACACAGTCCTCATATAAAATAATTACTCAGAAAACGTACAACTTGAAGTCAAGGCCTCCCGAGTGCTGCCTACTTTTTCTACTTTAGAGCACGTGCTGAGGACGATATACAATAGTGACTAAAACTAGTATCTCTAATTTTTATTTAATCCTCACACGAACAGGACCCGTCTGTGTCATTAAACTTTAAAAGATTGATTCACGTTACAGAATACATTTATCCCAATGAACGAATCTAGTGTCACTACAATATTTGGACTGTATACACCTACTCGACAAGCTCTATTTTTACCATACTTCACCACAACTCGTATCTCACGCCAGATTTTCCTCGGTCACTTAATTTTCGATCACTCTTCCATGAAACATCCTGTCAAGTTGCCCAAGGCGGTGAACCGAGCCTCGAGCAGATATTATGTCGCCCCGGCCGTTCCGTTGCTCGCGATTTACGATCTCCCCGTCGTTTCTTTTTCTCCCCTGGAATTTTTTGTTTTCGCGTCGAAACGCGAAACGCAACGGTAGAAAATAAATCGAGATCCCTCCGGATTTCTTAGCGGAGAATATCCCCTCGACGAATATTCTATTTTCGAGCGAGAGCACCGCCCCTACGTGAGCTCTAAAGATAGTTTTCCACGTCGCGTCGCACCACGCCAGAGCGTTTCGAAAATTCCTCCACGCGCCCGTAAACTGTTCGTAAGGGTCGCCCTCCCCGAAGAGGGTGGGTACGAACGAAAACCAAGACGCAGCGACACGCAGCTGTCAAAATCGTGGACCAGCGCCTCGTCTTCCCAGTGCATCTCGCACTCTCCTCCGTTCATCGCTGGTCACGGGATATCTGTCATTGGCCCGTGGATTGCTGCGCTCGTTCAGGGGGGAAAAAATGCGGCTTCTAAATCCGGCCAGACACACTTTCCACGAAGGCCCCACTCTTCGGCGTCGTCTCGGAAGTAACCATCGGCGAAGATCGCTGGCTGATTAGTGAAAAGCTCTGAACGTTGTTGTAGAACTCTTCGAATATTTGTACATATGTCTTCGTTTCGACGGTGAAGAGATTAGACGTAACTCTGCCTTAATATGTAACCATGTTCGAAAATCAAATATGTCGGTATACAACCTCCTAAACAAATTCCATCACAAATGTATTTTTCGTGATCTTAACGGACGAGAATTACGATGAAATTCTGTCTTGCAACGTAACGTTAAAGTATAGTATTTATATAGTTGTATTGTTCCGCCACCCTCGATAAATTTGTAACAATTGAATCAATGATTCATATGAAGAACGATATCAAATTGCTACGATTTCGTGGTAAATCACTCCTTAGGTACAGAGCCCAACATGTATACAAACACATACATGAGTCATACATATGTACATACACATGTACATATATAGAATTCTGTCATCCCATATGTTTATAGAAGTTACTATGTATCAAAGCTAATGATTTTCTGATAAATTGCTCCTATAATAAGTAAACACGGACCACAAACATGTACCCATACGTACATCTATACACGTATAATTTTTTGAAGAACCAAATGGCGTTATTGCTTCATAAATAGAATTTATTATATCGAACTTTATGATTTTCTGGAAAACGTTTCCTCAGGCAAAAATCAAAACGGAGCGAACACACATGTAAACAAACGTATTTCTTGATTTTTGTGAGGAATCAATTCTGACATGAAAATCAAAACAAAGTTTCACACATATCATACCTACACGAACAAACTATACCACTAGAACTATTTTAGGCAATTAATTTGATCCACTCATTTCGATCTTATTTTAAAAATTGTTAACTATACCATATTCTAATTTTTAATTATCAGAAATAATTAATAGTATGTTAAAGAATAAGGAACATTTAACATCTATGTTGCCCTGAACAGGTGTCATAAGGTAGACAAGTTAGGTATCATTCGCAAGGTCTAGGCATCAAGTTGCACCTTTTAGGGGTTCTAGCACCACTCCGCCTACTTCCGGTTTAAAAGTTACCTGTCATTCTCTGTCAGAATTTCATCGATGCAAATGTGTCTCATTAAGATATTACGAAAATTCACTACGAGTTCACCAAACCACCCAGCTTTCGTTTTAAACTAATTGTTTGCTAATATTTAACGAGAAGTACAGTCCTCCTAAAGCGTAATCGGTTTGCTTTGAGCTCGCGAGTATTAATGTAGGTACGTTACTGAAAACGAAACACTTTCCAACCTGACAGCTCGTAAGTGCTTCCAAAAGGACAACGCGAAGGAATCGTTCAAAGGGAACGAAACAGTTGGGAGAAACGAGCAGAGTTGGTCCCTTCTTAAAATATTCGTAATGAAGCACGCTGCGCGGTTTATACTTCAGTCACTTTAGTGTCTAGACTAAAATACACAGGAGGTTATCAAAATATTTTTCTTCGGCTGATCTTTCGCATATATCTTTCCTGAGTCGTTAAAATGTCTCACAGCTATCGTTGTATGAATAAGTTTAACGTGAAATTAAAATTCAAAATTGATCACTTTTAATAGAAAAATTAATTTTCCATATGCTATCTCAAAAACTATAAGGTTTACTACAAGTTATTCCTAGAAAGAAAGATAAGGAAATTTTCTACAAGACAGATGTGTTATATGTACAATATGTATGTACACGAGACGTGACGTGACGTGAAAACTTCACCTATTATTTGTGAGAACTTGATAAAAGTGTATGCAAAAGAATCAGCTCGATTAAAATATTTCCATAATCGAATTTTGAAGGGTCATACAAAATTTTAATTGCATTATACTGCTACATACATTAGTAAAAGGTTTATTTCCAACAAGGTCAGCCTAAAAGGTCCTGTACAATGTTTGGATGACGTACTCAGCAAGAACACATGGTAGAGGCTCAAGTATATTTTGCTTTTGATGCTTGTGAATGTACTTAAAGGAATTCTTGGTACAATAAACAACGCAATTCTTAAAGCAGCATACAAGTTATATTAAGATCTAATGTTCGGTGAACTACTGAATCTCTTTATGAGAAACACTAAAAATTACAACAATTTTGTAATATACAAACAACAATTCATTACATTCATATATCATACAAAAATATATATACAAAGAAATTTATTTAATTAACAGAAAAATAAATTTACAAATACGTATATTACAAAATTAATAGGCTTCTAAGAGAAAAATGGAACCTTTTTAAAGTTTTTGTTGTGTGTGACTTAATAATAAGTCTAAAATACCTATACAATCATAGTTACTAATTATCTTATTAATTCACTAAAGTTTTACAACAAATTTAATTCGTTTGAAAATTATGGTACTATACCGAAGATTGCTAAAACAACACACCGCGGAATTGATGATTGCGATTCGCAGTGAAATGACTGTTTACGTGAATTCCAGCGAATATGAGGTTGAAGGAAGGAAACGGGGATGAAAATGCCGTTTTGGTGCACCCCTGTTTATATTTGTCAAACTTGTTGCGCGATTCCATGCAAAAATCGGAATCTTGCCAGAGAATGATGCGTAGTGGGACAGAGATAAAAAAAAAAAAGGAGCAATAGTTCTGTTTTCGTCGCGTGACAGGGGAAAGAAACAAAAAGTGAGGAGGTTCGCGTCGTTTCCCATGAATCATTTGACCAAAATAAGGTCGAACTACATGCTTCACTGTTAGAATATTTTCATTGGTTAAATCAACGTAATAATAACATTTAAATCACATTTTGAGAGATCTTTACAAATGTCATATTATTTTAATATTTTCTAAAACGAACAAAATTAATTCATATCTAAAATTAAACAAGACATCTATTACTAAAATTCAATTATTATAATTCTTTTGGTAATAAGAAAAATGTATAATTTTATTATTCAAACATTTTTCAGTTAAAAATTGCAGTTCTTTTTTACCCCTAAAGGTACCTTGTACGAAAATAAGTGATAGCCAATATGTATAAAGTATATGAAAAAATAGTTGTGCCATCATTTCTTGTATTCGTCACAGTCGCTTTTTATTATTATTATATATATATATATATATATATATATATATATATATATATATAATATATAATATTATGAATTGTTTTTATTTCTGAAAAATAGTATTATTTTAATTTACTTTTGACTTCTACTCTAATTTTATATTTTTTCCCTTGCACATTTTTCGTAAATATTGCATAACTTTATAACTATCGTTAATATATGTATCAAACTATTTATTTCATTCCATTTGTTAATGCTATATCATCATTGCTCTACATTATTACAATTCTTAAATGTTAAATGAGACCTAAAAAGGCATTCGTTGAGAACACTATTGTGCAACTTGATATATTCGAGATTCAACCTGATGTAAGAATTTCAATGCATTTTTTCTCGGTCACGCGGATGAAACAACTGCGAAGAAAGCGTAATTTTCCACAAATCACGACTATAGTTACGGTTATAAATCCAGAAACATGTTCGAAATATTCCTGCAACAATAGTTGCTTCTCTGCCAACTGCGTATTTCTCGTGTCAAAGATATCCAAACTATCGATAATACTTGCCAACTGGAATCGAAACATATTTCGGATTTTTATTTCACTTTATAGTACCAATACCATTCATTTAAACAACTTGGTATGTTGAATTATACTACAATTTACTTGAAACTCACAAAACAAATATTAGTTTTAAAATTAACTGCGAAAATATTTAAATTGAACAAAAGCTGTCAAGACATAAATGCCTTCTGTTATAAGTAGTTTTACATTGTATACATTGTATACGAGTATAATACAGGTCTAGGAGGCGTTCCAAGAATTTTCCTTAATCGATAAAAGCCTTGGAAAGGTGAATTTCATGAAACACTGCTCTAAGGCTATGTGAGATGAGTCATTTTTATTTTTCGTTGAGAATTTTGCTATCCAGTGTTTAAACATCATTTTCGCAATTTCGAACAGTCCACCCCATCGATCAGTTTTCGACATCGTCTTTGGCAGTTTTTAGAAAGCGTGAAATGGTTCGTTTGTTTCCTCGCGACTATCCAGCAATTTTTGGCGTGGCTAAATTTTATCAGAAGGTCGCTAGTTGCGAACTCGACCAAAGAGATTCGATCTAAAAATATCAGGCGCGTATTTGCGGCTTGATTCACGATTATAAAATACTCGAATCTCCACCATGAAGATTTCCGAATACTTTACGAGTGTAGTTCCACTTCGTGGAAAATTATGCAACGTCCCTATAAAGAGGTCCATTTTCTGCCATTGCTTTTGTATGGAACGATACATTAGCCTGTGAATTCTTTTCTATCATAAACATGTCTTGATTCAATTTGCTAATCGCCGTATCACGATCTCGACAAGCATTTGAGTCAGTGCTTTTCAAACTGTATTTTTCTTTGGAACCTCATAATAATCTTTAGTAAACGCCTTTCGGCAGGATTGATCTATTTCTTTGATGGTTTTTTAGTAACTTCATTAAATCTTGAAATTTAATATTTGCTTTATATATTGTCCTTCTTGGAATTTATATTATACTGTTTAATTAAATTTTGGCATATGTTTTTAACAATATTAATGGAAGAAGAATTTTTTTTATTTTGCTAAATAATACTTGGACTTCTAGTGGTTTGCAGACCGCAGTTTGAGAAACACTGATTTCAATGTTTACTCCCAAAATTACTGATAAGAGGACTGAACAACATGTCGGTGTTGACATTTTCTGCGAACATTTTTGCGATTCAGTTGTCAAAGATAAAGACTACGTATTTAATTTCAGCAGACAATGCGTAATGGATACATTGAAATTCTTCATCTCATTTTGTATTCATTCACAACCCAATTACTTTTTAAGGCTGTCAGATCTGTCAGATGTCAGACGCCATTTTTAAAAGACCTCCGCAGTCCAAGTAGACTTTAAAACCTTCATTCATCGAACTTTCAATTAATAGCAGATATTAACTGTAATATGATAATCAGTAGATTGCGTCTATTTATGGAAATTCATATTCCCACAGATATAGATAAAGAAATGAAATTTAAATGAAAATATCTTGTGATCTAAACAGTGTAACATTGTTAAACACACAAAATCTATTTCATTTATGATATTCTATATATTTTTAAATATGTACGCTTCCTCTTACCTTTTTCCATATTTCCAGTTGTTAGAAATGCATAAACTTCTGCAGTTTAATAATCGGATTATCTTTGGACACATTATTTGTTATCTACTATTTGATGCTTTTCATGGTTGATTAAAGAAAACACAACTTTATTAACGAGTGCATTCAATTATCCAGTGCAAATAAGAAAAACTTCATTCTTACATAAGGTGGATGCAATAGTATATGTTAGATTCTCCAAGTGATAAATTAAAAATAAATTGTATCCATCAAAGCAAGAGCCATACAGTTCCATACACTTTAACTAACACCAAACTAGCCTATTTATTCAGCTAGTATAAAAATGCCGATTTTTTAGAAACTCAGTAGGCTCTTCGAAGATTCGTTTTGTAACTACTTGATTATAAAAAATCTTCTACCATAAGAATCTATCGACATGTTTAAACAGGTGTCGGTTTGATGGCACAAACTACAGCACAAATTTTTATTTTCTTTTGATTTGCTGCACTATGATTCTCAGCCTGTCAAACAGCAAAGTGAACGTTAGGAAAAAGCTTAGCAAATCGAATCAAATATTGTCACTACCTGATTCATTGGTCATTTCCAAAATAGCCAAATTGTTTTCGTTTAATAGTTAGTGTCATCGCATGGTAATACTTATTTATTGTCATTCGTTCATTCCGCACGACATTGACTCGTAGCCTGGCAACGTCGATACTCGAGTTTGGCTCGCAAATGTCAGTCAAATTCGATGAGTGCCAGCGGCTGTATCGCGTCTAAAAAGAATACAGGTCGCGTGTGGGACGCGGGAAATTGCATACAAAAGATCTCGACGGACAGCTAACAAAGCAGTAATGGTTCTTCATGACAAAATCAGCTATTTCGCGCGACGATGCGACACGGATGCTAAATCATCATTATTAATAAGGAAGACTACCGACGATCTCGAATAATGCGAAATTAATGTCTTCAGACCTGCTGTACGTCGTCATGCTAGTGGACATATAAATTTACCTCTAATGACATTAATATTCAATATAAAAGTAACTACTTTTTAAGATAATAAATGCTTTTTGCCAATAATATTGATCTCTGTGTACATTTATATCGTGACAGTTAGTGACATCAGTGGAACAATATTATAAATAGTTTGACACTAACATATTTTGCAGCTGAGAGAATGTAAATGCTATTTCCATTGTAGTATACGTGACGTTCTATATAAGAAAGGGTTAATACTTATTCCTTAATTAGAATTTTTAATTCATGATGTGAAATGTGTTAGTTTTTCATTGGTGATCAATTCTTTTGTAATTACTGGTGAATTGTGTTATCTTGCGATTCAGTTACTTTTATTAAACCACAGCTGGCCTAAAGCATCCAAAAAATATTTGTTTCCACCTTAAAAGAGAAGTTCTAAACTGAGGAGGTTGACAAATTATCACCAGACAATTTAATAATATCGTTCGTAGTTATTTAAAATACATGATCAACAATGTATTGATATATTAATAATATGAAGCATATGTTGTAGTAAGAAACAACGACTAATCAAACAGCGATTATTTGGAATTATAATACAACAACAACACATATATGATTGAATAGCTATTAGGATCAACTGTTATTCATCCAACATGAAATTTAATTTTATTGTATAATTGATATTTTAAATTTATTAAATAATGAAAATATTAAATGAAGTATAATATAATAAAATAAATAATGAATCAAAAATTATCTCTTACTCCAAATTATTTCTCATTACTTGTACTAAAAAGAGTAATGTTCTCGTAGCTATCTTTACTCCACCATAAAATCTGCATCCTGTAATTCTAAAATTGCAAGGAGGATTAATCGACTCAAAAATTTCTTAGAACAAAATTTGGCAGCAGTAGCCTGCTACCTCAGGCACAACGACGTTGTAGAGTCAGAGCATAAAACACGGTTTGTTTAAAAATAACTGGACGGTTTCGTTGAAAAGATCTATACACCGAGGAAACTCGACGTCTCAGAATTCTCTCGATCGTTTCATCTATGTTCTTAAAGAAGACTCTCACTCTCGGAACAGCTGATAATGACAGAAATGCACTGTCAGTTTGGTCTTGTAAACAGTGATGACTGATACGCACGATCGTTCTTTTAATAAAATTATGAAGCGTTTTCTAGAAAGGATTTTAGAATTCTGTTTTTTAATGATAAAGTACACCTCGAGATGATTAAATTGTTATCATGTGTACTGTCCTCTAAAATAAATAAAATAAAAATGAGATTGGTATGTTTATTGCATTTGTGTTTTATTAGAAAACAGAACTCTGAAGTTACTTTTGGGGAAACCTTATGAATATTATTGCTTAGCTATCCAGAGCATTAAAAATTATAGTTGGCAGATTTTATAAAATATTTGTCATTGATGACATTAGTGACCCCTTCAGGAGTACAGATCTATTTAGGTTGTGCAAACGCTTTTTAATAATGTTGTAAATTATATTAATCAACGCGTAGACGCATTTAAAAAATGACAATACTACTACAACTTAATAATTGTTATTTAATAATTGATACACTGATGTGCTGTTTACTGAATTAGTTGATAAAATAGCAAATTTCGTTTCCAAAACCTGGAATGAACGAATGTATTGATGAAGATATCTATTCTTGAAGAGATTCTATTTAAAAATATTGTAAAATAGTAAATATATTTTATCCAATCAGCCAAAAACTTTTTTTTAGAATTTTCGGTTGCCCTGGAAAATCCAAAAATTACATCTGCTTTCAACAATTTGATCATTTATATCAAACAGATCAAGAAAAAGTTGATATTTGACATTTCTTCCTCCTCGAATATCAATATAGAGGGACAAGGTTCTCTCAGAAAAGGAAATCTAAAAACCAAAACAAAACGATCGACAGAATTGTGGGGCACCGTGTTCCCTAAGTGTCTAGATCTCGTGAACGATATCGCCGAGTTATTTTTAAACGACCCATGTTCTTTGCTTCGACTATACAACGTCGATATATGTATGTACGTGAAGTAGCATGCCACTGCTGCCAAATTTTGTTCTATCTGTAAAGTCAATTAAGCTTACTTATGCCCTTGTAATTTTAGTATGACAGGATGTAGATTCTTAGATGGAGCAAATATTTGAATATTACAAATTAGATATTGAGAATACACAGTTTCCCAAAACTCTCTCGATTATTTGGTTTCATAGTCTCGAACAGGGTTGCCAGCTCCTTTGAAGCCAAATTCTAGAAATTGTTCCGAATTTAACAATTGCGTGGAAATTATTTTTAAAATTAAATAACAATGTAGGAATGTTAAATGCAACGTATAAACGTTTTTAACCATATGTTAAAATTAACTATGTGTGTGTAATGAAATTATGGGCAAGAATAAAGTAAGAGAATTGAAGTTTAAGAGGTATGTTCATCGAAGGACTATTAAAGGTCAATATTTGTTAATCTGGTTAGATTAGATTTCTTCATATGCTAGAATTATTTATAATCAACAATGGTTGAGCGTATGTTTACTCTATTATCCTCCATTAAAGCGAAGGCGAGAATCAAAATACAGCTGAGTCTTCTTGATGCTATTGTGAGAATCAGGGCATAGCAATTGCTTGCAAACAAATGTCACCAACGCATCACTGCATCCAACAGAATGCTAGAGAACTTTACATATGACAAAGTTTAGAAATGTTGTAAAATAGTACATGTATTATATCATATGTGAGTACAATTATTGATATTTGGCTGTCTGGAATGTCCATGCCGATTTTTAGTAGGCGGTACAGGTCTAAATATGTCGGAATAGCTGAAAACAAATAACATGTGTACACTCCTTAAAAGGTGCAAAGGTTGTGGAACAAGATGTACATATGTATATAATTCAATAAATATGCATCAATATTCAAATATGCCTTTGAATTTTTCTTAAAAATAGCCATGAACTTTCCGGACAACCCAATATTTTGCTCTGGAATGTGCACGAATCGTCTGACTTCAATAATTGGATTAATGATAACAAACTATTATTTCATGCAATTTATTTTCCTCAACTTCCAATGTGAAGGGAAATAATGTCCTGGATTTTGAGCCTTCCATTTTATCTAAGAATAAACAATATATTTAAATTTTAAAAATACAAGGATTTCAGATAGTTTACTATTAAATAAAATCACCATCATAGATCATTACTGTTTCTTCTTGATAAAATAAAAATTAGATCAGTAAATAGAATAAAAGAAACCTACAGTGGGTGTAGAAAGTATTCGTACACCGATCAATTTCCAAAAAAACTGTGTAAAATTGTAATTTATTAACTTAATTTTTATAAACAATTACAAAAAAATAGCTATTTATGTAAGTCGCGAAATTAACAAGAAAAAAACAATTAATCGATAAAAATGTTGAAGCAATAAGTATTCGCACAACTGTTTAAAAGTACTTTCCTGCAAATTTGATGTTTTTTAATACGCACGGACCAATAAACTAATGTGTTTACGTTACAAACTCTACTTTAATTGGTTCGTCATAAGAATCGTACAAATACTTATTGCTTCTACACTTTTACCTACTTTTCGCATTTTTTTGTTAATTTCACAAATTATATTAACTAGCAAATGTTGTCTGGACTATTCCTATCTTAGAGACTTCCGAGAATATGTAAAATATCATTGATTATAAAAAAAGAAGTTAAGAAACTACAATTTCACAGAAAAGTTTTTTTGGGAAATTGATCGGTGTACGAATATATTCTACACGCACTGTAAATAAATTCAATGCAGGTGTCTGACTCGCACATTCCCGGAAACAATTTTAACATCAAAACCACGCATCTCCAAATTCGGTTGATTATAGTCTGTCGTCTCCAAACAGCCATTTGGCTCGAAATTAAAATTTGAATCTGGCAACCCTGGTCTCGGAACAGCTGATCACGACGGAAGCGACCTGTCAGCTTGGCACCGTAAACAATAACGTCGTAACGACCGAAGTATCGACGGGGAGGGATGAAAATGGACCAAGAAACGATCCTGTTGGACAATGACAAAGATCTTTCAAGAAACCGCGAAAATTCTCCGAGTCTCTCTTTCGAGATTATGGTTACGCGTCGCGTTTGCAATAAACATTTCCAAATATTTTCCCAATAGGACACGGGCACGTTCGCTAGAAACAGTGAAAGAACGGTTGCACGAAGGGGGTGGGAGAAGGGAAACAGCGTTAGGAGCTGTTTTATTTTGGTCAGTGACTGGCTTTGCGTAACGTCCCAGGCGATTGGTCGAGGTGCATGTAGTCCGGTCGGCGTAGACGCGTCGCGTCGCGGCGCTGGGCGCCGCGCAAAGATAGTTGCTCCTAAAATGGCCCACGGTAACGCGATCCCCATCTGGATGCAAAAATAGGATCCCGTAGTTATCCGACCACGTTACATCCTTTTCCCTGACACCCGCCCCCGTCTCTATCCGAAGTGAGAATGGGTAACGATCTCTTTTTCGCCTCGACGCTATATTTCACTCTTTTTATTGCACCAGGTAGTCGCGACGACGTACCCCGCGGTGACCTTCTAGCCCACAAGCCTTGGAGACCTGCACCTTGTGATCGAGGCTCGACGGTGTCGTTTATCGCCTCAACACTTCAATCCTTTTAGCCGTAGAAGTAAATGTACTTGACTTTGTGAGCTCTGTTTTTAATTATTTTAAGGGGCTTCCCTAATTTGACCGGTTAACAAAAACCGAATTTTCTGATAGTTTAACCCTTTGTGGTCGGAGCCACTCGACGAGCGTGCGTCGCGGTGGACGAGAGGTATTGCAGCACGCAGCAAAAAAACATATACACAGTAGTTAAAAGTTAAAGCTTCGTTTAATACGGAAAAACATTTTCATAAAGTGCAATAAAATTATAAACGAACTACAAAACAAACTTGGTTGTGTTTATATAACCGTTTTATATTTGTGTATTGTGTAATATCATTCGAAACAGTCACCTATGTGCAAGATCGGCTTAGACGAACAAATAGCACAATAATACCTCGACTCTCTTCTTCTTGATTCTTTAGGACAGACGTACGTGCGCGGCTCCATGATACCCTTGCAACTGTGAATTAAATTAGGTGATTTGCCAGTATCCGTCTGCAAAGGGTTAATAAGTTAGGAATGTAATTACAAAAGGGTTGAGTTGGCATAGAGAAACTGAGATAGTTATAGGGGTTGAAATCTGTTGACATCTCTAAAATATTTCTACCAAAATATTTATATTAAAACAAATTTCAAATTGTCAAAGTCATTATCGTTTACGTCACAGGTTTTCCTGCTAGATTGAACACGAAACTTTAAGGAAATATCCTTTTTTCGCAATGTTCATGTATATTCATATCTTCACGAATATAGCAAAAAAATTGAAACTTAACAGAAAGCTTGTCTTATATTCCAAGCAGTACAATACGTACATAATAATTCATATTTTATACATTATGCATTTGTGTACCTTATCCTATATCTCCTCACATGATCCTTTTCACAAATGCATAAACATTTACAGTCTGCTAATTATATTCTGAACAAGATCGATGTTAAAACAATCAACAATTAATGAGATGAAAGGAGCAGTCTCAACGAACAACATCGAGCTTCAGAACGTACAGAACAAAAGGGTCTCTATAATCATGAATTAAGTCTGTTTGTTAAGATACTTTCACTCGCTAACCAGTTAGGTATATATCTGTAGTACCAAAATATCCTGTCCATGTAAGTGTTTTACGTCTCGAGCCTTCTCAATCCAACAGCTATATTTCTCGCTAAGCCTACATTTTCCTCGCCGTTAGCTTATTATCATACGTTTTCCACTCGCAGACGTTGAACCCGCCACGTATATTGGTCATTCATAATTCCATCTGGAGACTAATATTAGATACCTTCGTTCAATCTTGAAGCCTACATTCCGTCATTAATCAATTCCAAGCGAATGAGCGTGATTAAGCATCGGTAAGAAGTATCTGGGATAGAAAAGATTTGAATAATCTGCAGTATTATTAACCTTCCATGTGTAGGTAAACGGATGAATACAGATTACGAGCTAATCGATCACAATGACACTGAAGAATTCGTGGGACACTCAATTTGAACCGACGGGCGGAAACTCCCACGCGATTTGAGATTTTTGGACGTTCTAAAGTTGAAGTTGAAAATTTATTACATGGTCAAACATTGTTCTTTCTTTATATATAAACTGGTGAGCTTATGTAGTGCGCTACTTTCGTGTTGTTATTGCTATATATGTATGTTGTTACTTTTTATATTCCTTTATTCGTAGATTATTAATATACATCTACTTGGACAATCATTAATTGAAGTTTCTTTACTAGATGTTGTATTTACTATGAATTCAAACAAGTTTTTCATGTGATATTCTTAAAATATTCCCAAAGACACATTCATTTATTATATGGATTATAAATTTGAGTAATTTCGAGTCTCTTCTGAATAAATCCTTGGAAAGAGAATAATGACTGATAAGTACTCAAATAGATCCCAAGAATTATTTTTAAAATGTATTCCAAAATTAGAAGAGTGAGTGATCAGTTTGAAATTAGATATAAAAGTACACGTAATTACAATTAACCCTGAACGATAATATTGAAGTGTCCACCACAACTACAGGCGTAATAAAATCCTAAAGTCCACTTTAGAAAACGTTCATATTACGATATTAAATATATTTCAAGACTAAAAATGTTTTGGGAAACGCTGACATAGTTGGTGCATCGCGTGTGAACGCACTTGGGATTTCTGAGCGATAGAGTCATTGCTTCTAGAATCCACTTAGCCGCTTAACCGTGATAACGAAAGTGGTTTTAGCAGAGTGTACCGAGATTGCCATCGGAAGTTTATTTTTACTGCGCTCCCCTGCTGCTCCTGACAATTAATTTCTCGTAATTTGGAGGACACTAGTTTGAAATTTTTCGAAATGAGACTCGTTGACGCGATCTCCAAAAAAAACCAACGACTAGGATTACTCAATACAGACAGGTCCTTTATTTTCGTGTCCAAATGAAAATAATAAAGCGGAGAAGGTGTTGATGATTCCCTCGCCTTTGACTTATGGGTCATTCCGACGCCAAATCCATCACGATTAGATTTGCTGTCAGATATTTTGTTGAAATTGAAGTATAATATTTTTCACGTAAAATTAGGTTGGAGGGTTAAGTCATCATTTTGCTGGTTTCGAATTTATTTAAGAAATATAGAACGTTTAACATTTGAAATTTTCAGCGACAATTGTCTAGTGAAATAAATTTGTAAAAATCAAAATTGTAACAAGGACTTGTGGACGCGTATGTTTTTACGGGTGTTCCAGTTACGAATTAATTGGCTGGCAGAGCTCGTAATAAGGAACAGATGCAGCAGATCTTTCTTATAAATAGTAGTAGCTTGTGAAAGGGGCATTTATTTATAAAAGGTGTTCAAACTGTCGGCTGCTCATTTCGATATCGGTTTGAACGTGTTATCTTACGATATTTGCGAATTATTTTTTTTGGCCAGGGTATTGAGAATTGTAAGTAGAATTAATTCGTAGGATAACATATTTATTCGAAGTACTGTATTAGCTGCTGGCAGAATTAAACGTCTCTAAGAGAATATGACAACTGAGTCACCAGTTTCATGAATATTTGGACTGATGGTACTGATATTAATGTCTTGCATGGAGAATTAACGCATCTGATGAATATTGTGAAACATTTACCCTCATTAATTTGAAACAATTGAGAGATCACCTTTTAACTAAAAATGACACTAAATGTTTAAAGTGGGCATAATTTTGCACATTTATATTTGTATCAACTCCAGATTTGAAATTGTTTTAGTTTTCTTTAAATATATTGTGAATTAAAAATATTTGACTCCGTTGCGATATAGATAATTAATTATAAATGAATGAAAAAATATTCTTTATTTATTTCTCTTTTAATTCGAGCTTCAAAATTCTGTTTTATCTTCTAATTCCACGAAAGTATAAAGCGTGTGTGTAATCACGGAATGAATAATTGCAAAAATGCGGGTATCAAAATCAACATAAAAAAAAAACCCATGGATCATCAGTACTTTACACGACGCCTCCGTGTTTAATTAGCGAATTGACTTAATTGCTCCGCGTCCAGGGGTAGATAAGCTTGTACAAATAAGCGTGGTCGCCGTGGCGCGTGACGACGACAGAGAAACAAACGGCGTCAACGGTTCGTTTCCTCGATTCGTTCTAGTCCAGTTAAGAGGAATGAGAGGAAATGCAGCTCGAAGATGGACGCGCGTCCAGAAATAAAAGTAACGAGCTTGGAAAGAATCAGGCGAAAGCACAAACGCGAATTTTTCTTTCATTCGAATGACGTCCAAACGAGAATGAAATTATTACTAAGTGCTTTTATTGTGCACATAGGTACGGTGTACATATTTACTTTACATTTATAATGTCGCAGGTTTTGTTTGAATAAAGACGATAAATATAATAAAAGGTGTTGTATAGAAGGATAAATAATTGAAACATCGGTGAGATATAGCCAAAGACTGTTTTTTATTCTGAAAAAAAAAAAGAAAACTTTATGAATCTATAGAATTACAACGATATCATTGAATTACATTACTTTGATTTGTCTACAGAAATTAATAATATCATTGTAATTTTATTAATATTTATGGTATTGTATAACTTTATGGTTACATCGGAAGAGGAGCATATTGAATAATAAATACTTGTGTGAAAATTGCTCACACAAATAAATGAAATTACGTCATTTGTGTAAATTGAAGTATATGTTTCAAGAGTAGAAAAAAACTTCTATGAACGCGTATTAGGCGAAACATTATAGGCAGACATATTTCCTCTAATTCTAGAGCTCTTTTCTTAAAGTTTCTTTTGGATAGATTCGTTGACTAATGGTGCTCAAAAATATTCATTCTTCTTATTTGTTGATTTATGTATTGACTATCGTTGGAATATTGAAGTAATATACTGTTTTTTTCTTATTGCAGTTCAAGGGGAGATCGTAATGCAGTCAACGCCCACGGTACCAGCGTGAGTATTCTGATTTCAATATACAACTTACTTAAAAAAATATTTGCCTTCGGTTCGATAAATTCTTAACACAGTTTTCAATTAATCGAGTGTTAAATCCTTAGTAGCGTTCTTAAGTAGTCCTAACGTAAAAATGTCACACATCAATAATTGTAAATTTAATTGAACTATACAGAAGAAATATTAATATTATAAATAAATACATTTAATGTTACGAATATAATGAATATACCGAATATCGATATTAATATGCATATCATAATTATAGATTTAGCTCTATACAGACGTAATCACGAGTTATACATATACGTTTGTTTTCGTATTTGGATTTAAAAATTATTTAAAAATCGTTGTTTTTAAATATATCATTGGTTTTGAAAATTGGTAATTTTTGCACAGTTTTACTGGCAGACCTGGCGATCCATCGCCGCCGGTCTTCGAACAGATTTTCAAGAATGCCAGATTCGCGCAGGGTGGAAACGCAATTTTCGAAGGACGTGTCAGAGGAAACCCGAAACCCACCGTTTCTTGGACGCACAAAGGTGCACCGTTACTGGAGTCATGGAAAATTCGGATGTCGTACGACGAGAAAACCGGAGCAGTTACTCTTCAGATCAATCAGATTGGCCCTGGAGATGAGGGCGAATATACGTGTAGTGCCAAAAATCAGTATGGTAAGATTCACAGAAAATATTCTCGTCTACTTTTATATATTGGACATGAAAGTATCTACTTTGAAAATAGTCTTCTCTACTTTGGAATATTCTATTTGAAAATGACTGTTCGATTTTATAAAATATAAAGAAATAACAGAAAGATCATTTACAAAAAAATCATTTCCCTTTAGGTTACAATTTAAGGTATATTTGCTATATGACTTAAGGCATAATTCAGCGAATGATTACTATTTGTCTTTAAGGAATAATTTAAGAAATAATTACCACATATCTTTAAAGATACAATTAAAAGATCACTTATGAACCTTTAAAAGAGATGTAACATGCTACATGTAAGATGAATTTAAACTGATGACATTTTCTGTGTGTTCAGGTGAAGCAATCTGCTCGGTTTACATTCAGCCAGAAGGATTCGGACCTCCGCAGCAGCAGACAGGTGGTTACAGGAAGGAATACGCGCAGACTTTCCAATCGACCGAACAAAAGAGCCAAACCGGAACTCAAAGCTTCCAGCAGCGCAGCTATCAGCAAACGATTGACAAACGAAGTTACATGAATGGATCCTCAACCAGCATCGAAGATTTCAAGGTTTCATATTTCTCAATTTCTTCGTGAAAGTACTCTTCAATTCACTTTGGAGTTGGAGAACTTTCTAACATTAATTCAAATGCAATACATTTTTTATAACATGTAGGAGATCAAAAATGTCTACAAATAGAATATTCTTTATATTTATTACAACAAAAGTTCCACAACATTTTTCAAATTTAGTATTTACTGACAAATAAACAAAAGGCTACGTTTGATTTTCGAAAAGGCTGCAGATTGCTCAACTTCGATGTCGAAGTTTTCTCAGCTTTGTTGAAGTGTTATATAAATCGACGAAGTAATTCGATGGATTTACAGGTCGACACCTTCGAATACAGACTGCTGCGGGAAACTGAATTTCGAGAGTCGATTACACGCCGCTTCGTGGGCGAATCGGACGTGCAGATTTCGACGGTGGTAGATCGTAACCTGGGACCGGTTGCACCTCCGCAAATCGTGCAGAAGCCCAGAAACTCGAAACTCGTCGAGGGATCCGACGCCGTTTTCACAGCTAAACTATCTGGCAACCCGAAACCGAGAGTAAGTAGTCGTTTTACATTTACTTATTCACCGATGCTCTCTGAGAACAGTCGATTTCCTTACACGTGTCTCGATCAAATTGATTCCCAAAGTTACTGTTTTCATTAAGAAGCAAAATGTCTGCAGTTAACAGAGGAGGAATATAAGTGCAGAGTATTGAACATAATTAGGTGATTGCACTCCAGACTATTTTTTAGAGTTATTTCGTAAATCTTGTTTGTTTTCATATGAAATAAAATGATTTATATACTTATTAACCCTTTGCACTTTCTTTCTGGTATCTTCTAACAACTCGAGATGCTTTCTTAGCATTCTATTGCCACAAATGCTAAGGTTAATCAGGCCACCTTTACCTCGCTAACTATCATTTTATCGACACTTCGAGTTCCAAAGAAATGAAACCTAAACAAACATTATTGTTGGTAGATTTACTGCGTCAAACCTAAAGGTGGCTGAAAGTCACCTCTCGAGTGCAAAGGGTTAAATATTAAAGTAAAATTATGTAAAATAAATCGAGACAAAAATCCCTTTATAGATAGAAATATTGTGCTCGAATTTTACTAAACATTTAGTGAAGTGTGTAACAAAAATTGAAGTTCAATTCTTTACTAGACATAAGTGACAGTTTATCTTATATTATAAAGTTAGTGAAAAAAATTATGAAACGGATTAATATAAAGAATGTTTGTTTAACTATATTATAATGATCGAAACACATGGTGATTCTAGAAAACATTTCTAAAGAACGATACAAGATATCGATACAGCGAACGACTGAATCTCTTAATAAAGCCTATATTCTGTCCACAAAATTGTTTCTTGAGAACTAAGAAAGAACTATAATCCATACATTTTCTTGATATAATGAACAACCTACAAAATAATCGAAATGTGCCAAGATGATTAGATTTTCCTGCGCGACATAAACAAGTTTAACATCATACCAACTATGTTCCTCATAATCAAAATTACTTTAACCAATTGACCTACGATTTACTGTAGGTTGGTCAACGCCATAATCAGGTATAAAATTCCTTGCGCTCTTTCATATGACGCGTCTGACTCGTGTTTTTCATGTTCGACTCAAATTCTGTACCACGAACCTCACGCGTTGTGATAGGTTAAAGGGTTAATAATTGAATTGGAATGTTTGAGATTGCTTCGGAAATATCTAAATTTAAATGCCCCGTTTAAATTACCGTATGCCACGGCCGATTACCTCGACACTCATCTCTTACCTCTCCGTTTCTTTGCACGAAAACAAACATTCGAACGGTAACGGAAACGGATCTGTCTAATAAACATACAGTCAGTGTAAGAAGTATTCGTATAGCAACCAATTTAAAATAAAACTAATAAGAAAAGAAATAAGAGGTATATATTAAAAGTAGTAAACTTTAATTTACGCAAAATCTGCTCTAAAAGTACGTAGGAATGTTGGTTAATTATTTCTTCCCCTAAAATTTATTAATAAAACAAATATATAAATTTTTATTTTCAATTTGTTCATACACGAATACTTACTACACTGACTGTATGTATTTAATTTGTGTAATTATTCGCGTCGTCTGCATCGTCCTTTTTTCTATGGCTCTGCCCGTTATCGCTCGAATCGGCGTGTTTGTCGGTCATTTTAAACGGTCAGTACGATTCTAAATCTCGGAAGCGACACGTGTATTATTCTAGACGAAATTAAAGTTATTGTAAAAGTCAATCCTCGTTCCTTTGTCATACGAAACCCGTATATTCTCGTCGTACCCTCAACAGAGAGTGGTGCAAAAAATGTTGGATGCATTTTGACCGTAAATTTTCTTTCAATTTCAAGTTAACTTGGTTCAAAAACGGCCAAAGGATCCGTGAGTCGCAACGCGTGGAGATGAGCTATTCGAACCAGCAAGCAAGCATGAGGATCAGGACGGCTTTACCAGAAGACAGCGGCCATTACACCTTGCTGTCGGAGAATCCTCAGGGTTGCACCGTTAGCTCGGCGTACCTGGCGATCGAATCCAGCGGTGATCAAGTAGACCAGGCTTACCAAACCTACCAGAAGGAGGCAGTCAAGACTCAACAAGTAGAATCGACCGGCGAGTCAGACTCTGGCAAGGTTCTCCCACCGAATTTCGTACGCACCTGCACCGATCGTGAAGCTACCGAAGGAAAAATGACCAGGTAAATCATACTCGTCATCCTTAGAACTACAAATAATGTAATAAACCAGCTAACAATATTTAATATGTCGCTTTTAACAGCGGGCAAATTTTTTATTTGATATCTCTTTGCCAACTAATTTCATCAGACTTATGATTATGGATCAAATTAACAATTATTCGCAAACATATCCACCAATAACTTATACATTTATGTCAAGATAAAAATATATACAAGGTGTCTACGTATAAGATCGGACATACGCAGGGTGTCAATTCTACATATAACAAATTTCCAACAAAAAATTACTCTTAGACTCTTTGTGTCGCCTCATTCTCGAGAATTTTCACTTTTAATATTTTTTCTGTGTTTTCGACTTGGCACTCTTTAAACGGCCATAATTCTACCAAATTACACTGCGAACTTAAAACTAAGTATACCACTCGAAAGAGCGTCAAATTTTTCAACTTCCTGATACGAAACCAAAATTTATTACGAAAATTGAATTCGCGAAGAATTAGGTCAAACTTTACATTGTGAAAATTTTTAAAAATTTGACTTCTTCTGTATTCATTTTTCGGTTTCAAAGACATAGTTGTTTGCCCGGCACTCTTCAGGAAAAACTTCCTCGAAGTCTCAGTTTTTGAACGGTATTGTCAAAATAATTGTACGGTGGTATTTTTGGGAGAAAATGACGTTTGAATCCAGAAAAGCGTTCATAATGCCTGTCTCCTAAATCAAAACTTATCGGTTCTCCTGCGTCGAAAACATCGATTTTTGCTGTGTGAAATCGATCGTGTTCCAATCTTCATATCATTTATCGGTACACCGAGGTTGATTTTGATTAAATATTGTCTAATAACAAAAAATCTATGAATATATGTTCAAAAACAATTATTATTCACCTCGCACTCAGGCTCTACACACTGCTGGAAGAGGCTTGAGGTGTCAAAAAATCGTTTTTTTTTTTCATAATTGGAGAGGCCCGGGAGTGTCACTAAAAAATACATCAAACCCGATGTCAAATTAATTTTAAAGTGACAAGTCGATTTTCGTTGAAAAATATCGATTTTCAGCTAAAAACCTACGCTTTTCTGCATGTAAACGTAATTTTCTTCCGAAAATTTCACTGTACAATTTTTTTTGACAATACAGTTCAAAAGCTGAGACTTCGTGGAAGTTTCTCCCGAAGAGTGCCCGCCAAACAACTATGTTATTGAAACCGAAAAACGAATACAGAAGAAGTCAAATTTTTTGAAATTTTCACAATATAAAGTTTAACCTAATTTTTCACTTGTTAAATCTACGTGATAAATTTTGGTTTGGCATCAGGGAGTTGAAAAATTTAACGCTCTTTCGAATGGTATTCTTACTTTTAAGTTTGTACTGTAATTTGGTGAAGTTATGACCGTTTAAAGAGTGTCAAGTTGCAAACGCATAAAAAATATTAAAAGTTGGAATACTCGAGAATAGGGCGACACAAAGAAAATGTCTAAGAGCAATTTTTTGTTGGAAATTTGTTGTAGAATTGACACCCTGCGTATGCCCGGACTTATACGTAGACACCCTGTATATAAGTATGCAGCCGAGTGGAAACATACGTAAAAAAATCAATAATAAAATGCATATTGCACTCTTTAAAAAATAACACATACTTTTCTTGAAATTTCAATTTACCATCTAAACCCATAAAAATATGAATTTACATAAACAGTCTAATAATCGGTGTTAGCACCAATGCCTTTAATATCCGCCAATGAATGAATGCATATAAATATTTGTACCTGTGCAAATGTTTTATTTAGGTTTGATTGTCGTGTAACCGGCCGTCCGTATCCTGAAGTGACATGGTACATCAACGGTCAACAAGTTGCCAACGACTTGACCCACAAGATCCTCGTCAACGAGTCCGGGAACAACTCTCTGATGATTACCAATGTGAGCCGCGCGGACGCTGGCGTCGTGACGTGCGTCGCGAGAAACAAAGCTGGCGAAACGTCGTTCCAGTGTAACCTGAACGTCATCGAGAAGGAACAAGTAGTCGCGCCGAAATTCGTGGAACGTTTCACCACGACAAACGTGAAGGAAGGAGAACCGGTTGTATTCATGGCGCGCGCCGTTGGCACCCCTGTACCCCGTATCACCTGGCAGAAGGTAAACCAGCAGAAAGAATTTTCAAATATTAGAGTATTCTTCCAAGTGTTATGTTCAAGTGTACAAGAAATTAGTTAGAATGAAAGAGAAGGGATGAATAGCTATTGGCTGGTACTAAATAGTGATAAGTGATTATAAAGGGTCTTTAGAAAGGAACTTTAGGACTCTGTTTTCTAATTATAACCGTTTTTGTTTACTTTAAATGAAAATACAGGTGATTACAATTAAACTAAGCTAATAGGAGTATTTTAATGTTTTAAAATATGCAAATGAATATATACACCCTACTCAGAAGTATGTGGATGCTTCCTTAATAGAAGTAAATATCTAATCAAATTTACAAATCCATTAATATCAATTATATCATTTATGTTTTGATATATTTATATAATATTAAGGAATATATTTTATTAATAGTTCGTTTTTTAAATCATATTATTAATGATAAAAAACAATAAATATATTCATTGTAACCAAAGTAATATTGTCTCATTTATTTTGTAATATTTCGCCATAAATGACGTAAATATATTGAGCATTCTTTATGAACTTTTCCATCTAAACGATCCTTATAGATTCACTATAAAATTGAATGTGGCACTCAAAACTTTTAATATTATTAAATGTTGTTAAATACACATCTAATATAGAATTTAGCAACAAACATTGTACAGTGATAATTTACGGTGAATATTAATTATTCATTGAAGGTAGTAAGTGTCTACATATTTATGAACGAGGGTGTACACTCGCCAAACATGACAGGTAGCTGCGGTTTAGATAACGTCTTTATACTTTATTTATTATTCACTTACATATATCAAAATATTGATTTATAGAATTTTTCTCTAGACTACATTTTGAATAAAAATTGTATCGTCTTCTAAGACATTACTAATTACTGTCTTACCTAAATAAGGACGGCGTGCCAATAACACCTGGACCGGAAGTGCGTATAATGACGGACGGTAACGGAGCTTCGACTCTGGACATACCCTGCGCAAAAATGTCGGATGCTGCCTGGTACCAATGCACTGCGCAGAACGTAGCCGGCTCCACGGCCACCCGAGCACGGCTCTTCGTGGAGACACCGAAAGGAGCAGCCCCTGAACCAAGACGCCTGAATTTACCCCGACCGACGAAAGTCATCGAACCTGAGTAAGCAGTCTCTTTCATATGGAATCAAATTTTCTTTTGTTCGAACAACTGCCACACTTGATGATTATTAAACATAAGTCGATTTCAAATATTTGTTTAACTGACTTCGAAAAGGAGGAGGTTACTCAATTCGACATGTATATTTTTTTCGATAATCAATGTATTGTTAAACGTGTATGAAGACGTTGTTGACGTTATTGCATTACTCTCTTATATGCATCATAGTTTCCACTGTATTAGACGTCGCTATTTGTCACTACCTGCATACCTACTGGCATTTAAGACAAGACTGTTTTGTGTGACTTGTTATGAGATTAATTTCGACAGATTTATAGGGAAACATAGTCTGATGACTATGGAAAAGAGATGAGTAAATATTTCCTTGGTAACCTTGTAATAAAATTTTAGGGCTCTTACAATTATTTATTAAAGATCATTCAAGGTCAATAAAAGTCAAATACAATTCAAATAATTTACTTCATGCAATCAATCAATTTATTCATTTAGGCATTGATATACACGTTTCTTAAATTTTATTCATTTTCCTACATTTTTCATAAGAGGAAGCTATTAACAATCTCAGTTAGGTCAAATTTACAGATAAACATAACGAATTAAAAATTTTTATTATAGATTTTTCATTCGAATATTTTTATCTAAGTAAAAAATTTTGCCTATCTTTAGTAGATAAATAAATTTTTTCTGAATATTAACTTGATAATATATTATTGTATTGCAAACTGGAGAAAGGACGACGGTAGGGCTCTCATTAAGTTTTGAATTAAATAATTTGATCCGTATAGAATGGAGATAATATTGAGAATGTTCGCAGACCTGCGCCTGGCCCCGAAGTGATTTACTTGCGACACGTAGAACGTGCCAAGCCATATTTGCCTCCACCCGAGGAGGACAGAATTTATCCACCGCCACGTTTCATTATACCACTGAGGGACGTTCATCAGATCGAGGGTGGACGAATTCACTTCGAGGCCAGAATCGAACCGGTGGGCGATCCCACCATGAGGGTAGAGTGGTACGTCAATGGAAGAGCTCTCGATGCGAGTGAGTACCATGCACAAATTCTACAATTTAGGTTGAATCATAAGAAAACTCTTCATCAATCAAATTAATTCTTCTTCATCAAGAAAATTAATTTTCGTGAATTTCTCAACCCTTTATAGCATAAAATACCTAACCAGAATTACACAGAAAAAGAGAGCAACGAAGATTCAGATTGCAAAATAGCAAAGGATTTTTCTATTCCTTTTTTTTAAAAAAAATTCTTCCTGATAAATAGTCCCATATCTTGCTTACATCCTACATAAATAACCAAGCTATACAATTTCTTTTCTAAAAAATAAGATAAAATTGACACAATAGAGGATGAATTTATTGTAAAATTTCTTACTGGCATCGTGATCACAGGTTCTCGAGCGACTTCCATTTTCCGATTTGGCTTCATCTCACTCGACCTTATCAGCATCGTTCTTCAGGACAGCGGCGAGTACTTGTGTCGCGTCGTGAGTTCGACTGGAGTCGCCGAATCTCGAGCTACCCTCAGCGTGACACGTAAGTTTACTTAAACAATATTTAAAACCCGAGATACCTCTGAACCGAGAGACTTCGTTTATCTTCTACGTGCGAGGAAACATATGTAGTATAAATTCATCGCGGAACAAACTTATGGGATGATATAACTCGAAGTGTCCTAATAAATTGATGTTTCTAATTAGCGGGTATTATTCAAAATGAATTACTGTTTCAGCACGCGCAACAATCGAACAGGCTAGCCAACACCCCGACAGCCTTCAGTACATTCAACAGCTCGAGGATTACAGCAAGTACCAAAGGCAGGAGAGTGTGGAGGAGATCTCTCCACAGCGGCCGGCCTTCATCCGTCCGCTCCAGGATCTAGGAGAGCTGCAGGAAGGTCGGAATGCGCACTTCGAGGCGCAACTGACCCCTGTTAGCGATCCCACGATGAAAGTGGAGTGGTACAAGGATGGTAGGCCAATCACAGCTAGTAAGTATCTTCTTCTTTAGTCTATACCTCTTGTAAGTGTCTTCCTCTGTAATCTATGTCTCTTCTGGGTATCCTTCTCAGTAGTCTATACATTTTGTAAGTATTTTCATTTATAGTCTGGGCCTGTTGTAAGTATTTCCTTGGATAGTCTACACTTTTCATTTACATTAAAGAGTTACAGCATTAGAGACGTACAAATTAGTATTCGTTTAAATTTTATTTCAGTGAATGTACGTATTCAATTAGCTTATGCGTGTAGTGTACGAGTATTCTTTATTTATAGAATGCAAAAATATTTTTACTGTACTAGAAATTTGATTTTTTTTATTAAAAATGACGATATCATTTAGAGTATGCCCGTATATTATACAAATTGAAATTTATACAAAATTCTTATTTATTTGTTCATTGTTTCTTTTTTTATCTAGAAATGAAGATTATTTTTGGTCTATATTCTGAAAATTCTGTAACTAGTAACGGAAATCTATGCAAAGGAAACTAAACCTTTTATTAAGTTATACCCAGACGTAGATTGGGTATGGTTTTATTTAATAACAATAATCTTCCAGGCTCAAGAATCACAACCATCTTCAACTTCGGATACGTCTCGCTCAATATTTTGCATCTACGAGCTGAAGATGCCGGTTCTTATACTGTCAGAGCTGTGAACCGCTTGGGAGAGGCCGTCAGCTCCGCAACTCTCCGTGTCTTTGGTAAATATCTCTGTACATAATCACTCGACTTTATGTATTTTTGGTGAACAGTAATATGGAAAACATACAAACAATATATTTAATTCATGTTGAATATATTCTACAATTAATAGTAATAATGTTATTTTGTTTTACATAAGTGCACATACGTTTTGGTTGTGTTTCTCATATATTTATTATGATAACTTGTATCATAAGTGCATAAAACTGAAGTATATTAATTTGCTTTTACTTTGAGGTAAGAGCTCAGGGTAATATAGATGTCAGAAAATTATGTTCGTTTTCTTAAAAATGCCGACAAATATGTTAATTATGTATGACTTTTTCGTTACAGCGCGCACAAATGTTACTTCTGAACTGGGAATCCCCGAGCAACAGAGGTACATCGAGGCTGCCGAGGAATTGGAAGCCTATCAACAGGCCATGCACCAGAAGTATGTACAGGAGCAGCCTGAACCGACCAGCCGACCGGAATTCAAATCTCCTATCAAGGATCAGAACAGCATACGAGAAGGCGGTTTCGCTCATTTCGAAGCACGTCTGGAACCAGTCGGCGATCCCGATTTGAGAGTCGAGTGGCTCAAAGATGGACGCCCTGTAGAAGCTAGTGAGTATTGCTGTCTACGTAACAAAACCATTTATAACAAATTCAGTTGTCAATCAATTCTCATCTTTTGATAAACCTAATGATAACTCCGGCATAAGATTCAAGCATTCGCGGGTTAGAACGTCTGAATGTTTCCCGCCTTGTTCGTTTGTTTGAGTGTGGCTGATCGAGGGTGCGTAGAGGTAACGGGGATTGGCGCGTAGCATGTGGTTCGTGTGACAGAGAGTTTCACAGTGTTCAATTTATTAAATAATTATATATTTTTATTCACCTTAACGGTGTTTATCGTTTTGCACTGCAAACCTTCCAACACCTTTCAACTATTTTGGATTTAATCACGATAAACCTATATTTGTATAATTATGGAAACATAAAATTGTAAAACTGTGAAACAACAAAGATCATTAAATTTAAAAATGATGGAATAGAAAGCAGTAGAAAATTAAAATAGTAGGATGCTGCATAGAATAAGAAGAAACTAGCTGCTCATTGTTGCTCGCTCGCTTCGCGAGCTCGCGAGTGGGGTTGTTCTTGCTCGATTAATTCATATAGCTATTCATGTTTATTTTGTGTGCGACCCTTTACGGACCACACAAGGAACTTCCTGAGTTCCGATTACAGCGCCATCTATCCCGAATAAAAAAAATGTTTGAAACTAGTGTTTTGAAAAGGTCTCTACCCAGCTTTTACAGTGCATGATAAAAAATGAGGTGTTCCATTAAAAAACTCATGTTGGCCTCGACGTGACTTTAGCCGGTCCTTTGAAGGTCAAACGGACACGATCGTTCAATAGAATTTTTGAAATCCTAAAATATTTCTTTAAACCATTTTTCTCACAAATGTTCCATTTTGAAAATATTTGACTATTATGAACGATTTAAGGGAGTGGACTCCCGTGCCTTGTATGCGCTCATACGCACTCACACAGCTCCACATCACTGTATACGTACACGGAACTGCAAGGGTTCCGTATTGTCCTATTTTTGTCTCGACAATGTAAATTTGAGACCTCTCAATAGTCGTATCCGCTAGATAAATGTTCAAACTAGAGCGCAAGCTCCTATAGGTAGTCTACTTTTGCTTTTTTCTGTCATAATTAATAATATTCAGCAGCGTATGTTTCAGCAGCGTTAGTTCAGACAACGCGGCAGCGCTGTCGCACCACCATATTGCTTCTTTTGATCGCGAAGTACTGCTAGATATTATTAATTATGACAGAAAAAAGCAAAAGTAGGCTACCTATAGGAGCTTGCGCTCTAGTTTGAACATTTATCTAGCGGATACGACTATTGAGAGGTCTCAAATTTGCATTGTCGAGAAAAAAATAGGACAATACGTAATCCTTGCAGTTCCGTGTACGTATACAGTGATGTGGAGCTGTGTGAGTGCGTACGAGCGCGTACAAGGCACATTTAGCAAATCACGTATGTAACAAAATTGTTAATGTAAGTCTTAATAACGGTTTAGTTAATATATCGGCTTGCTGCTCTTTGGTAGGAACATAACTTAGATCAAACGATCCCTTTTGATAACCTTCAGGCTGATCCATGTAAATCGTTTCTTGAAGTTTTCCGTTGAGACAAGCCGTTTGGATATCAAATTGGTGCAAAGACATATTTCTTGCAGCCGCCAGACACAAAATCACGCGAATAGAATCAAATTTCACGACCGGACTGAAAGTCCGATGATAGTCTATCCCTTGTTTCTGTGAGTACCCTTTCGCTACAAGCCTGGTCTTGAATCTGTCGATACTTACATTTGGTTTTTTCTTTACCTTGTATACCCAACGATTTTGAAACATTTCTTTTCTAAAGTTTTCGTTATCCCATTAAATTGTTCATAATCGTCTTTTATGTGGCTTAATTGTTATATACCTGAACAAACAATACTAGAATAATGTAATGGTAGACTGATGGAATAGCATAATAGTAGAAACACGTAATAACGATCCCTGTTTCTGAATGTTTTATTAAATTCCTACATCAAAAGACAGTTCCAACACAAATTAACGAAACGCGGTTTCCTCGCAGGTTCACGGATCACGACTTTCTTCAACTTCGGTTACGTAGCATTGACCATCAAATACGTAACTATTCACGACGTCGGCGTGTACACCTGTCGCGCTTACAATCGCGCCGGCGAAGCGCACACCACCGCTCAAATGAGCGTGATTAGCAAGAACGACGTTATCTACGACAGTCAACACCCCACCGGACTTCAGAAATTTCAAACGCTGGAAGACTCCAGCAGATATTCGCGACAAGTACAGGAAGAAACCCAGGTTACTCAAGCGCCGCGATTCCTAGGCACGTTGAAAGGTACCAACAAGATCGTCGAAGGACAACGTGCCCACTTTGAGGCTCGCGTCGAGCCTCAGAGCGACTTGACCATGACCATCGAGTGGTACCATAATGGAAAACCAATTACTGCCGCGAACAGAATACAGACCTACCACGATTTTGGTTACGTTGCTATCGATATTCTTCAAGTCAGACCTGAAGACGCTGGCACTTACACCGTCGTTGCGAGAAATGCCCTTGGGGAGGCACGTTTGTCCGCCACTATGGTCGTTGAAAGTAAGTTCTTGTTCATTACTTGATCCTTGAATACAATTACGTAATTACAATTATTGTATTAGAATTATTAATTCAGTACAGTTATATTGTTTTTTAATTTTGTCATTCCTTGTTTTATTACTTTTGGCACTGTTCTACTTCCCCATTAACGGATAAAATTATTTGATTCTATAAACAAAAGTGTATTATTATATTATTTAGTTAAGTGTTTGAACTTTGATAAAAGATCTACAGTGGGTGTAGAATGTATTTGTACAATCATCAATTTCTCAAAAAACTTTTGTGTGAAATTGTGGTTTATTAATTCCTTTTTTTATAATTAATGATTTTCTACATATTCTCGGAAATCTCTAGAATACAGTTCAAACAATAATTACTAGTTTATATAATTTGCAAAATTAACAAGAAAATACGAAAAATTGGTAGACATATAGAAGCAATAAGTATTCGCACGGTTCTTATGACGAACAATTTACAGTAGATTTTATAACATAAGCACATCAGTTCATTGCCTCGTAGGAATTAGAAAAAATTAAATTTCCAGTAAAAAGGACTTAAAAAATGCTCTAATAAAGGAATGAAAGAAGATCCCACCCTAAATAACTTCGACATTTGTGATAGTTAATTTGATGCCTAGAAGAGTTACAGAAATTATAAAATCAAAAGGAAATACCACAAAGTATTAATTATTTATAAATTAATGTAAATTTCGTTTTTTTTTAAATGAAGTTTTAAAATTTTAACACTTGTACGAATACTTATTGCTTCTGTATTTCTATCGATTTATTGTTTTTTCTTGTTGATTTCTCACTTAAACAAAATACCTAATCTTTTCGTGCTGTATCTATTTTAGAGATTTCCAAGAATATGTAGAATATCATTGTTTATAAAAAAAGAAGTTAATAAATTACAATTTCACATAGTTGCTTTGGAAATTGATCGGTGTACGAATACTTTCTGCACCCACTGTACAATTCTAATTGTAAGATGTGACCACGAATGAAACCGTATAAGCTACAGAAATGTTCCAAAAAAAATAGCGATGGCTTCAATGAAGTCCGTAAATTAGATATTCTAGCAAATTGTTTAATTTCTCTAAAAATTTACACATTTTCCAAAAATATTCATTAAATAAACCGACAATTGTTGTTTGACTTCTAGCACGATCTAGCGTCGATACCAGCAGCATGCATCGCGTCTCCTACGAAAAGACGCAACGCCTCGAGGAATCGAAATTCGTCGAGCCACAATATCATATCGAAGAAATATCAAAATCCAAGCCCATTTTCGTGCAGCCACTGAGCGATCCTAAGCCAGTGAGCGAGGGCAAGAATATACACTTAGAGTGCCGTTTGGAACCAATGGGCGACCCAACGATGAGAGTCGAATGGTTCCAAAATGGCCGCCCGGTTACAGTTGGCTCCAGATTCAGGACTTACTACGATTTCGGTTTCGTCGCTTTGGACATCGTTCACTCGACTGTCCTCGACTCTGGAGAATACACTGTCCGGGCCACCAACCATCTTGGTACTGCCCATACGTCAGCTTGCGTTAGGGTCATCGCAAGATCCGACGTCGTCACGGAAACTCAACACGAGCAGTCGCTCGAGCAGATCCAGATGCTGGAAGATTCGTCCAGGTTTGTAGATAGCACTGAATTTTAAATGTTGCTTTATAGATGTATTTATTAAAAGAATATAGATTAATAGATGCATCTATTTAAGGTAAATTTGTTGACTAGTGAATTTCATACAAATAAATACATTATAATGGATATTAGTTTGAGACTTTGGAAGGTTGGTAATTTAACGTAGCAAAATGTTAAATAAATAGATATATTATACATTCTTCGATGATTTGTTTTTAATGAAGGAAGTTGTGAGATGTGCTATCCTTTAGTCATGAATGAATTGTGAGAGTATGAATACTTAAAACATATAAAAAATATACGTAATGTACGTTGAATATATTCTATTAATTGATTCGATAATATTAATATTCTGTTTTATATGAGTTATATATGATAACAAATTAGTATGTTATTTACCAAAATTTGTAATGATCATTGAAATTAATAGTGCAATAATTATTCAAATAATAATTGAATTCTAGTCTACGTTAATAAAAATCGATTTCTAATTTTATCCAGAAGAATATCTATTAAAATACAAAATGTAATGAAAATATACATAATGTATGCTGAATATATTCTTGAATATCTCGTTTTGCATGAGTGCATATACCTTTCGATTATGTTTAGAATATATTTGTCGTACTTATTTAGAACATTATTCCATAGAATTCGCAGTTTAATCAAGAATAATAATTAGCTTCCCTAAAACATCTTCCTCCTGGCAAAATACTTACACAATCTTCATTTCTGTCACCCAGGTACCGCAAAACTCAACAAGAAGAAGTGACAGTGATGCAGGCGCCCCAATTCACCCGGGCTCTGCACAACATCGAAACAGTGGAGCTGACCAACGTCCACCTCGAGTGTCGTCTTCAGCCTGTCGGCGATGCCACGATGAAGGTCGAGTGGTTCGTAAACGGTAGACCAGTGAAGACTGGCCATAGATTCAGACCATCCTACGAATTCGACTACGTAGCGCTCGACATTCTCGGTGTCTACCCCGACGACTCAGGTGTCTACACCTGCCAAGCGAGAAATCAATTAGGCGAGGCTGTCACCTCGTGCTCGGTGAGGGTGCACGCGAAGAAAGACCTGCTCCTGGAGTCCCAGCATCCCGAAGGCTTGGAGAGAATACAGTATTTAGAGGATGCATCGAGATACAAGAGACACGAGCTGGTCGACGAGGTGGTCAACGTTAAACCAAGATTCGTCACAGCTCCGAAGAACCAGGAGAACCTGCGCGAGGGACAGCACGCGCATTTTGAATGCAAATTGGAACCGGTAACGGATTCCAATTTGAAGGTCGAGTGGTTCAAGAACGGTCGTCCAGTTACGATAGGTAAACGAAGTTTTTCTGATTGCTTAGAATTTCTAGGAAATTTGTTGTTAGTTGGTTGTTAACTTTAACAGAATGTAGGAGGAATTTTAAGTTGCATTTAGGGAACTTGCATTCGATTGAGGTTCTATTTCTTTTAATCACAGTCGTGATAATTCATTTAAAGTGAGGAAACTATTTGAAAGATTATAGAATTTTTATTCAAAAGATTTAAGCTTGTCCAAAATATATCGTATAAGGATATAAGGTCATAATCTAACAAATATTGAACACATATTCAAAATTGAAGAAAACATAAATATAATAAATATATATAACACAATACCTGTATTACTCTCGAGAGACAACAAGACACCTATTTTAAAGATCATAAAATTGTTAGTCAAAAGATTTGTCCCTGTATTACTTGCAAAATTTACTCCATTAAAATATAAAGACATAGCCTAACAAACATACAGTGAGTGTAGAAAGTATTCGTACACCGATCAATTTCCAAAAAAACTATGTAAAATTGTGATTTATTAACTTATTTTTTATAAACAATGACATTCTACATATTCTCGGAAGTCTCTAAGATAGATAGAGTACAAAAGAAATAGTTATTTATGTAAGTTGCGAAATTAATAAGAAAAAAACAATTAGTCGATAGAAATATTTAAGCAATAAGTATTCGCACACTGCTTAATTTTTAAAACTTCATTAAAGAAAAAAGAAATTTACATTAATTTATAAGTATATAATATTTCCTTCGTGGGATTTCCTTTTGATTTTATAATTATTGCAACTCTTCTAAGCATTAAATTAACTAAATTATTAGTTATTCGAAGTGGAATCTTTTTCCATTCCTCTATTACAGCCGTTTGTTAAAAGTACTTTACTGGAAATTTGATGTTTTCTAATTCGTACGGAGCAATAAACTAATGTGTTTACGTTACAAACTCTACTTTAAATGGTTCGTCATAAGAATCGTACAAATACTTATTGCTTCTACACTTTTACCTACTTTTCGCATTTTTTTGTTAATTTCACAAATTATATCAACTAGCAAATGTTGTCTGGACTACATCTATCTTAGAGATTTCCGAGAGTATGTAAAATATCATTAATTATAAAAGAAGTTAAGAAACTACAATTTCACAGAAAAGTTTCGGGAGAAATTGATCGGTGTACGAATATATTCTACACCCACTGTATACAATATAATTACTCTAAAAAACGTTGATATATTATACATATGTATATGCGTCAAGACTTAACATACAAAGTAGAGAATATCTCAACAAAAAATTTGAAAAACGTCTCTGCTCCCCAGGACACCGATTCCGTCCGATTCATGACTTCGGATACGTCGCACTGGACGTGATCGACCTGATTGCCGAGGATTCTGGAACGTACACCTGCCGTGCCGTTAATCTCGTCGGCAGCGACGAGGTGTCCTGCACGCTCACCTGTCGATCAACTGCGCAAGTTCTGATGGACACAAAGAACGAGATCAGCCTCGAACAGATCCACTATCTCGAGGACAGGAGCAAATACCAGCGACGAGAAGATGTGGAGGAAACGACCACCCAGGCACCCATATTCACCACTTCTCTGAACAACGTGGAGATCAAAGAGGGTCAAAGAGCTCACTTCGAGTGCAGGCTGATCCCCGTGTCCGACGCAACGATGAAAGTCGAATGGTTCCACAACAACAAGCCAGTCAAGGCTGGATCCAGATTCGTCGAGACGAACAGCTTCGGTTTCGTCGCCCTGGACATCATGTACGCGTATCCTGAGGACTCTGGCACCTACACCTGCCGCGCTAAGAATATTATTGGGGAAGCAATTACGTCTGCATCCGCAGTTGTCCACTGTGAGTTTCTGTTTTAATTGTTCTTCTGTTTAGTTTAGTGATAATTGAAGGTAATTTCAAGAAAAACGTAGTAAGACGAAGGTGCAGGAAAAAACTCAAGATGAAAAAGTCAGCCTCGTTGATTCTACATTTTCTAGTAACATGAACATCTTTTTAAAAAGAAAGATTCATTAAAATTGATTCAGTAAAATAAAAACAAAGATAAATATTAGGAATAAAGTTTGATGGTAGTAGAAGATAATCTAAAGAAAAACGAAGTAAAACGAAGCCGTAGAAAAGAAATTGAAGAATAAAAAATCAAACTCGTTGATTCTAATTTCTCTAATGATATGTGCATCTTCTCTATCATATATATTCTTTATTTTCTCCATAAACATATATCTCCTTTCTCTAATACTATACGTAATGCTCATTTTTCTCAAACAGCCAAAAAGTCAATCTACATGGAAACTCAAAACGAAGAAACGCTTCAACGACTTCGTTATCTGGAGGATACCTCGCGATACCAACGCAAAACCACAACGGAGGAGACAGTTACTCAAGCACCAGTGTTCACGATGCCAATCAAGGACCTCAAGGTCGCTGAAAACCAGGCGGCTCATTTCGAGGCTCGCGTGATCCCCGTAGGCGATTCCAAACTGAAAGTCGAATGGTTGCGAAATGGAGTTCCAATTTCAGCTTGTGAGTTATTTATTTATTATACTTATCTGTTTATTTTGTCATCATTTATTTATCTATTCAAAAAACCACATACATCCCATTTAAAATATTTCGGTAGCATAATGTAACTGTTGTATTATATTTAAGACGAATAACACAAAAGCATAAACATTTGAATGTATTAGTATCTACATATTTTTCGAATGGTATCCCTATTACAAAGATTAGTTCTAGAATATGAAAACTAAATAAGGAACTCCAAACAGGAAAAAACTAATATACTATTAGTATATTTTTAGTATATTATTACTAATATACAATATTACAATATCATGTTACATTGCCTAAGAAATTTTTCTTAGTGCAACACATCTTCTTAACTCTGAAATTGTAATGTCTCTATCTCCTGGATTGTGACCAATCGCTCCTCTTTGCAGCCAATCGCGTGACGACAATGCACGACTTTGGATACGTCGCTCTGAACATGAAATACGTGAATCCCGAAGATTCAGGTACTTACACTTGCCGTGCAAGGAACGAACTAGGTGAAGCAGTGACGTCAGCTACGCTTTTCGTCCAATGTAAGTAAAAATGATACATACAAAGCGTTTTCTCAAGAAGGCTTCAGGATTTTGTTTTTCAATTAAACACAGATAGTACTATTATAGTGCACAAATTTACAGATATTTGAGGCTTTTATATGGGTTCTTCATGGTTGACTATGAGTAAAGTTTTCGAGTGAAAGCCTTTGAATAAAATTGTCTAACTGTTTGCCAGCACTCCAGGTAGCTTCTTCAGGACTCAAATGACATGAGTACTATATCAATATCAATGTGTCATTTGATCCCTGAAGATGCTAGCTCTGCAATGCTAATAAAACGTTGAAGTATCTTATCCAAAGGACACGACTTACACCTGGAAGCCTCAACTACTAATATCAACTACGTGATTACAGTTAAATATTATATGAAAGATGATGTTGAAGTATTCACAACGACTACTCTGACAAGTCTATTTCATTGTTAAGAAACAAAACCCTGAAGCAGCGTTTGGTAAACCTTTTACCACGAGATCATCTCGAAAGTGGAGCTTCAATTTCCAGCACCGCTTCTCGTAAGCTATAGACAAGCTACCAACATGTAGAAACAGCTGCGCTTATACGTAGATTTTTGTACTTTTTTTTTGTGTGCAGCGATTTTTTCCCTTTTTTGACGCAGTGTTCAGTAGAATATTTTTTTATACTTTTTTGCTAAACTTTTGCATCGTTTCGCAAAATTCACGGTAATTGCACAAAAGTATTTGAAGTTAGATCGTTCGTGCAAACGATCCGCATCCATCGTTAACAAAAATTACAAACTATGGAAACGAGCATTTTTTTTTTACATAACTACAATCACTTACATCTTCATCTTTTACATATTATAATCGATCACCATTACAACAACTTCTGACCGTCACGATATTCATACCCCATTTTCAAGATACTTGACGATGAACATTTTGATAAATGCTAATGTTTTGTTTACGTCTATTGTCCACTTTTTATATTCACTGTATCCGTACGGCGATGTTTATTATCTTTTTCTATACTTTACAATTATATAGAATATTTTATTCGAAGAATACTAATCATTATTTAACGAGTATATAAAATAAATATGTTAACAAATTAGCATGTTATTTACCAAAATTTGTAACGATCATTGAAATTAATAGTGCAATAATTATTCAAATAATTTCAAATCTAGCCTACGTTAATAAAAATCGATTTCTAATTTTATCCAGAAAAATATCTATTAAAATAAAAAATATAAGTGAAATAATTATTATACATTTATGAAAGAAACTTAAATTGCTTCCTAATACTGAATTATATTTCTAATCTGGTAATGAATTTACTCATCACTATACAATTTTTAAAAGGATGTAACTTCACATACGATTCTTTGTAGAAATATTATTAACCCATTCATTGCCAACTACGAGATGTCCCTCACCTCAAATTGATTTCAATTACTCAAGGGATAAGTTTATAGCCTTTTGAGTTATGAATTATTGCAGAAGAAGATCATAAATTTTCTTTTTAAAACAACAAATTTAATATCACTTTTATTATCAACATAGTAAACTAGATTACACATCAAGGCAAACTGCTTAAATTTGTCTGGCATGGGTTACGGTGAATTGCAGTGAATGGGTTAAATACAATCCCTTATCAAAAATGAACATCGCTGTGCAAGCATTCTCGAGTGTCCCTCGAAGAGCACACAATAAATTAGACATCCACCGAAGAAGAGAATCGAGCAATGTCTCCTGGTCCTCGTCAAACGTTTCATCATCAATCACACCACCCAGTACAAATACACGCTGACAAAAAAAAAACTCTTCCCCGACACAGCCAAAGCAGCCCTGCAATTCGAGACGCAGCACGAGAGCTCGCTGTCGAAGATCCAAGCCCTGGAGGACACCAGCAAGTACCAACGCCGCGAGGAGGAAGAGTTCGTCGTAAAGGAGAAACCGTCCTTCACAGTCCAACTGAATGGACCCACCAGCCTGGTCGAAGGCCAAAGCGCACACTATGAGTGCCGCATCGAACCCTATCCCGATCCAAACATGAAGGTGGAGTGGTTCCATAACGGCAAACCATTGTCCACCGGTCACAGGTACAGAACCACCTGCGACTTTGGATTCGCTGCGTTGGATGTACTGACGGTGTACGCCGAAGACTCTGGCACCTACACGTGCCAGGCTACCAATAGACTGGGATCGGCGCAGAGTTCGATCAATCTTGACGTGAAATGTAAGTACCACCCTATGAACGATCCAGCAGGATCCCTCGAGAATTCTCGCGCGCTTCGTGTCGAGGGAGACGCGCTCACGAGAAGCGAGATAGAAGTATCTTCGGAAGTTTGGGACGACGGTAATCGAATATCCGGGATAGTCTGGTAATTGTTGATATCACGATTGATCGGAAATATAGTAGCTCTCTTGACAATTTTAAGAGTTGATCGTCGACGGAGATGCTATAATGGCGAAGCGAAACAGAAGTAGCTTCAAGATCTTGAGATATCGGTAATGGAATATTCGGGATAATTGTAATTGCTGGGTTGAGTGGCTGTGAATTTATAGAAACTGGAACTAATGATTGTATTGGAGGTCACTGTTGATTATCTTCGGGATACAATTTCAAAAATAGCATTGATTCTTTTGATATTATTTTAAACTGGTTATTCTAATTTCCTTCATTACTTCATTTCTTAATCAAATATTAGCCTTAAATTAAAATGTTCCTCCTGTATATAATATTATTTGTATAATTGTATCTTAAAATATCTAACTTATGACAATATTCCATTTCAATTGATGTCACAACTAAAGAAAAACAGACTTTGTTATGAAAAAGTCATATATACAGGGAAAAGTGAATAATCATTTTATTAATAAGATAGATGTTCTTAGTATTTGCAAACGTAAAAAGTCCATAAAATTCTCAGTGTCCAAGAAATATATGGGCGTTATTTAACATAAATATGAAGAGAACAAACTTTACTGAATTGGTTTTTCAAACAAGTAAAGTTCAAAACTCCAACATATTTAATTTGAACTTATAGTCGTTCTTTCTCAATAACAAACGCATATGCACAATCTGTTTCCTAGTTCCCATAATTCAGCAGGTATTCAACCTAGCAACAGTTGCTACATAGCGTCATACAGTCGATACTTCTTTGAGCTTCCACGAAGAAATCGCACGGGGACAGCAGGTGGATGTAATCACGCATTTTGTGTTACCTAGAAACCTTGTATTTCTTGCTTCTAGTACCCTTCCCCATTGCTTTGAAACACAGTTCCGCTTTTATATATTATACGCAGAAAATGAATGGCCACCCTTCCCCTTTCTGGGTGTTCCACGTTGTTTTTCTCGTTGTTTTTTATCATCTTTACTCGTTCACGCCTGTTGTACGTTTTTATTCCAAGCCCTTCTGTCCTCCAAGTGCAATGTTGTGTCGATTAGACCTGGTCATGTTAATTAATGTCACCTTACAGCCCGTTCCTCCATCATTCGCGAGACACAACACGAAAATGCACTGAAGAAAATACAGTACCTCGAAGACGATTCGCGGTTCAAACGCGTGGACCAGGAAGATTTGATCGTCGCGGAGAAACCGAAGTTCGGACGCCCGCTGAAGAACATCGAGCACCTGCCCGAGGGCAAGAGCGCTCACCTTGAGGCGACCTTGACGCCTGTCAACGATCCCACAATGGTGGTCGAGTGGTACAGAGATGGTAGACCGATCCCACAGGGCCACAAGTTCAAGACCACTTACGATTTCGGTTATGTAGCTCTTGATATACTCTACGCTTACCCTGAAGATTCGGGAACCTATATGTGCAAAGCGAGGAACGCTGTTGGCGAAGCTGTCACCACCTGCGTCATCAGTGTCGACTGTAAGTTATCGAAATACACAGAATAATTATAGAATTATGCACAAAATAATTAACTTCACTTCTGAATTGATTCAGGGTAGGAATGTTCTTTCTGTCGAGTTAATTCCATAACTTATTTTTTAATCGTTTTAGATACAGTTTATTTTAGAGTTTATTTAGAATATTTTATTACTAGGAGACTTCTAGTAAATTCACAATTAAGGTACATCTGGGTTGATAAGACCCTGTTACAGAGTTTTAATTCTTTTTCCTGAAACGAAATAAAAATATTATTTCAAATTATATGGAAATTATGTAATCATAAACTTATAAAAAGTACAATAGTATATTTAACATTGTTTTATACATAATCAACTTGGTACAATAAGTCCTAATATATTATTATTAGAATCATTTTAAATTTTAATCGTAACGTAAAAGTTTCTTTAAAAATTAGCTATCTTATGGATTATGGATATTTACATATATTCTTATACAGGATTGCTCAAAATGTCGACAATTGTTGATTTTACAATTGTGTATAAATGGAAATGATGTTAATTAAAAGAAATTAATTTAACCGTAGGATAAAATAGATAAACTTAGTAAATAATTTCTCCTGGATCCCTAGGTCCTAAATGAATTTGGTTTATCATTCACAACAAGATTGAAAGTACACGAAAGTTTAAAAAATTTAATTTTCTTATAATTAAAACAATGAAAATTATCATTATTTTCATAATTACTACGAAGTCTCACCAAACAGTTGACAGCCTCGAATCTCGATCGAATTCCCTAACCTTTCGGTATAACCAAAATTCATAAGTTGATCGATGATTATTCCATAGCAGTTCGATGTCAGCGAAGAGAATTTCAATGGTTTGTATTCTTCCTGAACAGCGAAACAAGGCCTTTGTCTGGACACATTGGACGCCCAGCGTTTGCAGAAGATCCGCGAGCTAGAGACCGTAGAAGTGAAACAAGAGGTTGAAAAAGAGGTTGTTCACCAGAAGCCCGTTTTCCTGACACCGCTCAACAATCTGGATCACTTAAAAGAAGGCGAACACGCACATTTAGAATGCCGCGTCGAACCCATCAACGATCCAAATCTGAAGATAGAATGGTAATTAATTAAAATCGATTATTTTAGACTTAATCGTTTACTTCATGATTATACACATACGTAAATTGGTTGATTTGATTGGAAAATAGGTTCGTAAATGGAGTCGCTGTCAGAACTGGTCATCGCTTCCGCAAAACTCACGATTTCGGCTATGTGGCACTTGATATTCTTTACACATACTCTGAAGACTCTGGCACTTACATGTGCAAAGCTACGAACTTGGCTGGCGAAGCTGTCAACACTTGTACCATCAAAGTGGGCTGTAAGTATTTTGTTATTTCAGTCCTGTTTATTAATATACGAGGAAGTTAACAATCAAGTATTCTAGACCTACGAGTATGTTTTACAAAATACTATAAAAAGACTGAATTTTGAAGAGGAATAGATAAATTTCTTATTCTTTTCTGTCAAAAAGTTTGAATCCTTTCTATAAGCATGGTATAAATACTGCATTACGAATAGTTGAATCATAATATAGTAGGAATTTTATTAATCAGGTTACTTGGAAGCTGGATACTAAAAATATTAAAATGAATATTAAAGTAAGATATCAAATAAATCGTTATCTCTACCTATTTTTATAATGCATCACCTGAAACTTCGGTCTTTACATAGAAATCAATATTAAAGTAAAATGTTGATCTATCCATTATACGGTAAAATCGTGAATTACATATATAGTCCAGGTGATTTCAACGTGTGGTAAGACACATCGCGACGCGACGCTCGAAGCATTGAAGTCGAAATGTGTTAGAATGTTTCCCGGAATGGATTTATTTGCTTCCTAAATTTTAATGTTTATTCAAGTTTACAAAGAAAACTCATATCCTTGGGCTCGTATTTCGTAAAATATATTACTAGTACTAGATAACAAATTACCAGATTATTCGAATTTAATTTCGAATGCAAACATATACATTCAGAGGGATGACTTTAGGTAAATTATTTACCTACGTAAACAGATAAGTCTGATGAACAAAATCTTACATAATAGTACCCATCTGATTAATAAAAAATTGACTAGAAGAGAAATCCGATTTTTCTGTTAAACCAAGAAGTATTAAAAATTATACAGTGTGTCTATGTATAAGTTCGGACATACGCAGGGTGTCAATTCTATAACAAATTTCCAACAAAAAATTACTCTTAGACATTTTCTTTGTGTCGCCTTATTCTCGAGTATTTTCACTTTTAATATGTCTATGTATAAGTTCGGACATACACAGGGTGTCAATTCTATAACAAATTTCCAAAAAAAAATTACTCTTAGACATTTTCTTTGTGTCGCCTTATTCTCGAGTATTTTCACTTTTAATATGTTTTCTGCGTTTTCGACTTGACACTCTTTAAACAGCCATAACTCCACCAAACTGCAGTGCAAACTTAAAATTCAGTATACCATTCGAAAGAGCGTTAAATTTACCACTCCCCTGATGTTAAACTAAAATTTATCACGTAGATTTAAGAAGTGAAAAATTATGTCAAACTTTACATTGTGAAAATTTAATAAAATTTGACTTTTTCTGTATTTATTTGTCGGTTTCAAAGACATAGTTGTTTGGCCGGCACTCTTCAGGAAAAACTTTCTCGTAGTCTCAGCTTTTGAAGGGTATTGTCAAAAAAAAATTGTGCGGTGGTATTTTAGGAAGAAAATGACGTTTAAATTCAGAAAAGCATTCATAATGCCTGTCTCCTAAATCAAAGCTTATCAGTTCTCCTGCGCCGAAAACATCGATTTTTTGCTTTGTGAAATCGTGTTCCAATCTTCATATCATTTATCGGTACACCGAGGTTGATTTTGATTAAATAGTGTCTAATAACAAAAAAACTATGAATACATGTTCAAAAACAATTATTATTCACCTCGCACTCAGGCTCTACACACGGCTGGGAGAGGCTTGAGGTGTCAAAAAATCGTTTTTTTTTTCATAATTGGGGAGGCCCGGGAGTGTCACTAAAAAATACATCAAACCCGATGTCAAATTAATTTTAAAGTGACAAGTCGATTTTCGTTGAAAAATATCGATTTTCAGCTAAAAACCCACGCTCTTCTGCATGTACACGTAATTTTCTCCCGAAAATATCACGGTACAATTTTTTTTAACAATACTCTTCAAAAGCTGAGACTTCGAGGAAGTTTTTCCAGAAGAGTGCCCGTCAAACAACTATGTCTTTGAAAACGAAACACGAATACAGAAAAAGTCCAATTTTTTGAAATTTTCACAATATAAAGTTTAACCTAATTTTTCACTTGTTAAATCTACGTGATAAATTTTGGTTTGGCATCAGGGAGTTGAAAAATTTAACGCTCTTTCGAATGGTATTCTTACTTTCAAGTTTGTACTGTAATTTGGTGAAGTTATGACCGTTTAAAGAGTGTCAAGTTGCAAACGCATAAAAAATATTAAAAGTGAGAATACTCGAGAATAAGGCGACACAAAGAAAATGTCTAAGAGTAATGTTTTGTTGGAAATTTGTTGTAGAATTGACACCCTGCGTATGTCCGAACTTATACGTAGACACCCTGTATAGATTTCACAACATCTTTCATTTTTCTAAATTACTTGCATTCTGACTACCTCACAATTATCAAACAAAATCTTTACTAACTCTGAAATTTAATACAATTATTAGCAAAAAAACACAAACATTACCCTCCTCCTCGTTTCCAACCCCTGAAACCCCCCCAAAGAATAAATAAGGATGAGCTGTATCACGAGAAAAGAATTTACTCCAAACCACCTCTTCGACGAGAAAATTTGTCGAGCATGAAGCCCAGATTTGGATCGTTTTCATTGACAACTTGTAGATGCACCGATCAATTCACGGAACCTCGTAAAATGTACGAAGAATACATTGACAAAAAACATCGGTGCAAAACAGTGACTGATCGATATTGTAAAACATATCCTAGAAATGAAATTCATTTTGCGACGAGAAGAAAATCTGAATTAAATTTCGATAACTATAAGCATTATAACGAGAGGGATAAGTTGAGAAATACTTATCAGAATCCAAAGTGCCATGATATTGGTCGGCGTGTAACGTTTCAAGGTTTAGAAGAGAGGCCATATTGTACTCAACAGCTGAGAAGTAATAGAACGAAGCGATATTCGTTATACTCATAACGAGAAAGCCGACGGTGAATCTCGATGGATATAGCTCATGACCACTACTAACCAGTAATTTATAGATCCTTCGATTCATTTAACTGCATCGTATGAGTGAAACAAATAAATGTTTATTTACCGAGTAATTTTTCTTTGCAGCTCGACGCAGTATTCTCCTAGACACCCAACATCCCGATGGACTCGAAAAGATCCGCGAACTCGAGGCCCAAGGACATCCTGCCCGTTTAGAAGTCGAAGAACCTCCTGTGACGCCACCAAGATTTGTCACCGAGCTCAGAGTAAGAATATCTTAACGTTACATCTTAATTTAATTTATATACCAGCTAACAATAATCCCTAAAAACTGGCTAAAAAATTTGCCTTCATTGAATTTTCTTCTTTGTGAAGTGAAAGAAAGGTTGTTTATTCTTTGAAACATATATTTTATTGTGAAAGTGTATCATGATAGTCTCCTTTTAAAAAATACATCATTTTATCCTCAAAGATATTTTAAACCTCGTAAAAAAATATTTAAATTTCATGTGAAAAATGCATAACGTCGAACCAAGACCTTTAGAATGATACTTAACTTTTTCACTATAGAATGAATGACATACAATAATTCCTATGTTTTCATCATATATTAGAGTCCCTACTTCACGTGTATCAAAATACAGGGTACACGGGTAATTGATCGATCCGTGTTTTAAATCCGTGTATTTTTAATACACCGGTACCAGGGTATCGAAAAATACGAATATCCATGTACGTACATGTGCATCGAAATATACGGATAGGACATTGACTTTAACATTTATTTTAACTAATAAATAAAGTTTTACAAATTACACTGAAAAATTTATTATGTTATATTTATTCGTCTAATGTTTATATTTTTTTATTTATTTGTTTTATTGCTTATCAATTTTTTTCAAAATTAATAAGCATCATTATTTTAGAATAAAAGCTTTTTTTTACATAAAAGTTTGTATGTAAAACTAACTGGATACTGTACCCGTATATTTCGATGTATGCTTCCTGTGTATTTCGATGCACGTGTACGTACCTGGATATCCGTGTATTTCGATACCCGGGTACCCGTGTATTTACATATCTGGGTGCCAGCGTATTTCAATACTTGTGTATTAAAAATGTTTCTAAAACTGAAATAAAAATTCTTTTTAATTGAAAGTAAAATTTTATACGAAATGAATATAGGAAAAACTTTCAGATAATTGGTTGCTACATGGTTGAATAAATATATGTTAAAATAATAGAAATTAAATGCGAATAGAATTAGTTACAGTAGTCACGTTTCTTAATTTTGTTCACCTCTCTTCAGGGTACCACCGAAGTATACGAAGGTCAAACAGCCCACTTCGAGTGCCAAGTTGAACCTCTCCATGATGCCAACTTGAGAATCGAGTTCTTCCACAATGGCAAGCCCCTACCATCGGCTTCTCGGTTCCACGTTACGTTTGACTTCGGATACGTGGCTTTGGACATCGGTCACGCAGTCCCTGAAGACGCTGGACAATATTCTGTACGAGCGATCAACGCTCTCGGGCAATGCGTCTCTTCGATCGAGCTGAGAGTTATCCCCAGAGACAACATCATTCTGGACTCTCAGCGTCCCGAAGGAATGGACAAAATCCGCGAACTCGAGGCCCAGCAGCCTTGGAAGAGACCTGAAGTACCAGAACCCCAAACCAGACAACGACCTGTCTTCACTCAACCATTGCAGAACATTGACGCCATCCCCGAGGGACAAACTGCTCACTTTGAGTGCAGGTTGATACCTGTAGGCGATCCCACGTTGAAGGTTGAGTGGTTCAGAAATGAAGTTCCGTTGGAAACCAGTAAGTCTTCATACATGACAATAGTATTGAATCTTTCCAAACCGGAAGATCACAGACTCATTTCGGTTTAAATAAAGGTAACTCTTTAATGAAGACTGCTAAAGGTTAGATTACCTGAGCTGTATCGATAAAATAAGTAGTATACGAGACTTTGATCTGTCTGTTGGCTTCTTCGAACTGAGAAACGAGATTTTACGTGATCCCTCCTACTTTTCAGGCTCACGAATAACCAAGGTCCACGATTTCGGATACGTGTCACTGGATATTAATCATGTACGAGGGGACGACGAGGGTGTCTACATGTGTCGTGCTACTAACCCTCTTGGCGAAGCAGTCACAACAGCCTCGATGAGAATCAAGAGTCAGTATCCCTGTTTACGTTGTTGCTTCGTCTAAAAATGAAATTTACTAATTATTGACTAATAATTGTCTCTTCCTGTTTAGGCAAAGCCAGCATACAACTAGAGACCCAGCATCCAGAAGCTCAGCGTAGAATCGCCCAGCTCGAAGCTGACAAACCAAGTCGACCCGAAGAACCAGACAAAGTTTTCGACAAACCCATATTCACGCAGTTATTAACTGGACCTTCAGAACTTTGGGAAGGTCAGATGGCTAGATACGAATGCAGAGTCGTCCCTGTTGGCGACCCCAGCTTGAGGTTCGAGTGGTACATAAACGGAGTTGAGCTTAAGATGGGTAAGTACCACAAAAAAGAATGAATATAGTTTATTCCATTTTCTATATAAATATTGCATTATATAATGGAATGTATTACTATATAAATATAATATATCATATATACCATATATTTCTATATAAATATAATATTTTATACATACTATATATTTTTATATAAATATTATATTAATACAACTGACAACAATGACATTAAGGGGCTTTACAATTTTATTTTTGGACAACGAAAGTGGTATAGAATACATACATACAGTCAGTTCCATTAGTATTCGTACGTTTTATGTCCATTGAACAAATTTGTCTAAATTAAATGACAGGTGTGACGTTTTTAAACAAATTTTTCATTATAAATATGTACATGAATAAACTTTACACGTGTATATATTTATAAAGAAAAATTGATTTGGAAACACAACATTTATCATTTAATTTAGACAAATTTTTTCAATGAACATTGAAGGTACGAATATTTATGGGACTGACTGTACGTATATCTGATTTTATTTATTTGAAATAAATGTATATAAGATTACAATTAAACGAAGCTGATAGACGTATTTTACTATAAAAAAATAAAATCCCAATCCATTTTACAAAACCCTTAATCTAAAGTGGATCATCTAGTATACGTTTTAAATTCACATATCAGAATCCTTACCACTTTTGTTCTCAAATTAACACGAACCATTTCCACAGGTTCTCGTTTCCACGTAAATCACGATTTCGGTTACGTAACCTTGGATATCCTGAAGGTAATAACAGAAGATTCCGGTGTGTACACCTGCAAAGCGATCAACAAATCCGGGGAAGCAGTTTCCTCGATATCTCTGAAGGTCAAAGCACGCTCGGCCATCGATGCTGACAGTCTTCAGCCCGACGCGTGGCAGAAGATCCAACTGAAGGAAGCTGAGATGAACAAAGTCCCTGAAATGTTTGTCGACACGACCCCGCAACAAGCTCCAGTTTTCACGAAGCATCTGGAGAGCTACGACAAGCTCGTCGAAGGTCAACACGTCTACTTGGAGGCTCAAGTCGAGCCAAGAGCGGATCCAAACCTCCGCGTGGAGTGGTTCAAGAACGGAGTACCGCTTCAAACTGGAACCAGACTTCGTAGCACCTTCGATTTCGGTCTTGTGACGTTGTCCATCAATGGTTTAAGGCCTGACGATTCAGCAATTTACACCTGCAAGGCGACCAATCTGCTGGGAGAAGCTGTATCCACCTGCAGCTTGAAGATCGTCGATCGTCACTGGTTACTCGGTGACACTCTTCATCCCGATGCTCTTCCAAAGATCGATGCTCTGGAACAGCCTCACGTCACATCCGCCGAACAACCGGAACCAACATACGAAGAACCAGTCTTCATCACCCACCTCAACAACGTCGAGTGCGTCGAAGGTGACAATGTCCACTTCGAATGCAACGTAGAACCATCGAAAGACCCGACCATGAAGATCGAGTGGTTCATCAATGGAAAACCACTTCCAACCGGTGCCAGGTTCAAATCAACCTACGATTTTGGTTACGTTGCTTTGGACATCAACCACGCTTACGAGGAAGACTCTGGAGTGGTCATTGTCAAGGCTACCAACTCCAAGGGCTCTGCACAGACATCAGGTACATTGAAGTGCATCAGCAAACAGAGTATCTATTTGCAGACTCAGCATCCTCAAGGCGAAGCTGGTCTGGAGAAAGTCAAGGAGGCGGAAGATGCTTATCTGTCCAAATATAGAAGACCAGAGGATGGCCCTGAACACGAATATCCTAAACCAATCTGGACAGTTCCGCTGCAACCAGAGTTCAAACTAGGCGAATCCGAGCCGTTGCATCTAGAAGGCCAGGTAGAACCGAAAGAGGATCCCAACTTGAAGATCGAGTGGTACTTCAATGGCAAAGCCTTGGAGCACGGATCTCGTTTCAAGATGACCAGCGATTTCGGATTCGTCACCCTGGATCTGACAGACGTCTACGAACGCGACTCTGGAATTTACACCTGCAAGGCCTACAACAAGGCAGGGGAAGCATTCACCTCGACGACGATTTACTGCTCGACCAAGGAGAACATCATCGAAAGGTCGCAACATCCAAAGGGCAAGGAGGGTCTGGAAGCCATCCAAGACCTCGAAGAGTCCCTGAAACGGCAGGAAGGTGGTCCGCCCGAGAGCGAGGAAGGTCATCCTCCAGTGTTCACGTCCCAATTCGAGAATCTGACGAACCTGTCCGAGGGTGAGATCGCCCACTTCGAAGCCTCCCTTACGCCAACCGGTGACCAAACCATGGTCGTCGAATGGTTCTACAACGGGAAGCCATTGGACGCTAGCCATCGCACGAGGACTGTCTATGCTTTCGGCATGGTCGTCCTGGAAGTCCTTGGAACGAAGATCGAGGACTCCGGCACCTACTCTTGCCGTGCCACGAACAAATGGGGCCAAGCTGAGATCAGCGTGGAACTGGAATGCGTGGACAAGTCCAAGGGACAGAAACCTAAGTTCACTACGCAGATCCAATCATTGGAGGGCCTCAAGGACGGCCAGTCGGCCCACTTCGAGTGCACCCTTATTCCAGTTGGAGATCCTCACATGAAAGTGGAGTGGTTCCACAACGGACAGCCCTTGAGGCACTCTTCCAGGTTCAAGATGGTGTCCGACTTTGGGTTCGTCGTGATGGACATCGCTGGAGTGATGGCACACGACACTGGAGAATACGTGTGCAAGGCCAGTAATAAATATGGCGAAGATTACACGAAGGCAACCATTAAATGCTTCGGAAAGAGCGGAGTCTACCTAGATTCCTTACAACCGGATTCTCTAGCTAGAATTCGCGAATTGGAGAGCCTTGGAGGGGAACAACCAACCACTCCAACAACCCCGGTCACCGAACCACCTAAATTCATCACCCAAATCGCTGACATCACTAAATTGGTTGAAGGACAGTCGGCTCACTTCGAAGCTAGACTCACGCCGGTGACCGATCCAGATTTGAAGGTCGAGTGGTATTATAACGGCAAGAAGCTTCCTCACGGACATCGATACAGAACCTTCCACGATTTTGGCATAGTCATCTTGGACATACTGTACTGTTACGAAGAGAACTCTGGAGTCTACGAGTGCAGAGCCTATAACAAGTATGGAGAAGACTCGACAAAGGCATCGTTGAAGTGCTACTCCAAGTCCAGCCTTATTTTGGAATCTCAACTTCCAAAGGGAATGGAGGGTGGTCTGGAGAAGATACAGACACTGGAAGATTCGATGATTCGAACGAAAGACGAGAAGGTTGTTGAAGAGCGTGGAAAGGCTCCAGTGTTCACCGTGCCACTGAGCAACATCGATGGCCTTCGGGAAGGAGAAAGCGCACACTTTGAAGCTAGACTTACACCTACTGACGATCCAAAATTAAAGGTAATGGTACTGAGTTGGAAAAGTTGTTTGATTTTGATTAGGAACATTTTAAACATTCGGTAAAGCCCTTCCTGTTTGAGCTCTTAGAGGAAACGAGATCCAGTTGGACGAAGCATTCACTTACTTAGTATAGTGATGGTGCATACTTAATCATATATTGTCTGAAAAGTCAATAACTTTATTTAAATTCAAAGTTTTAAATTAAAAATGAAGTTATTTGGAAGGACTTGGGTTTAATTTATCGATATTTGAATACAACTGTCTTATAAATAATATTTATTTTTATCTTTTGTGTATAAAAATAAAATATTCAATATTAAAAATAAAATTGCTTGGCAGGGTTTTAATCGAATTTATTGACTTTGAATAGAAATCTCTTATAAAAGATACGCATTAGTAATATATCTACATACAATATAAAAGTAGAACATTTAGAAGTAAAAATTAGATTGTTTGAAGGCATTTGAATTTAGTTTATTGTATGAAGAATGTATTTGGGAAGAAGTTTCTAGTAAATAATATATATTCAAATATTTAAATAAGAATAGAATATTTTTAATTCAAAATTCAATTGCTTAGAGGAGGCATCTCTATTCAATTTGTTGTTTTTAAATATTTATATAAAAAGAAGTATCCTATAAATAATCTATATGTAAATATTTTGTACACAAATTATAATTCTATTTATTAAATTTGCAGGTCGAATGGTTCTGGAATGGAAAACCATTGCGTACCGGCTCACGTTTCCGCACCTTCTGCGACTTCGGCTTTGTTATCCTTGAAATATCGCCAATTTACCCAGAAGATTCAGGAGAGTACAGCTGCAGAGCAACGAACGAATACGGCGAGGCAGTGACAACCTGCACCATGAAGTGTACCGGAAAACGCAGCATAATTCTAGAATCCCAGCTGCCTAAGGGAATGGAAAGCACTATCGACAAGATCGCTGAGTTAGAAGGTCTCGGAAACGAGCCAAGCGCAGCTACTCCGGAGGACGACACCGGAAAACCACCGGAATTCATCACGACACCATCCGATTTGACTTTAACCGAGAACTCTCTGGCCCACTTCGAGTGCAGATTGACGCCCATCAATGACTCCAGCATGAGAGTGGAGTGGTTCCACAATGGAAAGCCTCTGCTCGCTGGAACCAGGATCAAGACCATCCACGACTTCGGTTTTGTCATCCTCGAAGTCGCCAACTGCTACCAACGCGATTCTGGTCTCTACACCTGCAAAGCAACGAACCGTCACGGCGAAGCCACCGTGTCCTGCAAGCTGCAGGTCCGTGGACGTCAAGGAATCATCCTTGAGCCCCAGTTGCCTACCAACTTCAAGACCGGAACGGAGAGCATCCAGAAGTTGGAGGAGGCTTTGTACAAGAGGGACGAGTTGCTCACCGAAGAAGAGACACCTAACCCACCTAAATTCACCGTGGAATTGAAGGACATCGAGGTGGAGGAAGGAGCGTCAAGTCACTTTGACTGCAGAGTCGAGCCCGTGGGCGATCCTACGATGCGTATCGATTGGTTCCATAACGGACGATCCTTCGCCACGGGCTCGCGAGTCCACCAGATCAACGATTTCGGATTCATTTCTTTGGACATGTCGTACACTTATGCCAGGGACAGCGGCGAGTATGTTTGCAGAGCAACGAACAAATGGGGTTCTGCTACCACAAAAGCAAGCATCACATGCAAATGTATGTACCAAGTTAGAGAGTATTAGGGTACTGAAATAAATCGTAAAGGAGAGGTCCCATCTATGTGACGAACGTGCTCGAGCAATAAATTGTCCGTGATCGCCGGATTTTGTTCGAAAACACGTTCCTACTAGCGAGCAAAAGGTCGGTAAATGCGACGACGAACGGTTGGAAGCACTTGAAAGGTTCTATTTTTACGAGCGGTTGGGACTCGACCCATGCCCCAAGGTTCGCGAGCACGGGGACTATTCCACGCGAGCGTGGATCGAACGCTCAAAAAAATCGACCCTTTCGAGTGGTTCGAAGCGAGACCCCCAATACTCCTTTTGACCGAGACCGGCAATTCATCGGTTCACAGCTCGTACGGACACCACCAATTTTGCCATTAAGAAATATAAATACCAACCTCCGCAATTTTTATCAGATCTTTGTAGAGGCAACTTCAATTGGTTCCTGATGCTTCTGCGATCAAAATGATATCTCACGTCGCGTAAATCGGACTATTTTTAACGAAATTATATGCAAAATCTGATTGCATAATTGGAAATGTATTTCGTTAAAAATAGTTCGATTTTCGTGATGTGACATATTATTTTGATCGTAGAAGTATCAGGAATCGATTGAAGTTACTTCCGCAAAGTTCTGATAAAAATTGTCGAGGTTGGTATTTTCAATTCTTTATGGCGGCGGCGACAGCGATAATGGTGCGTGGCCTTTTTCGGGATTCCGTGCTCGTTTGGGTGTTTGTGGCTCGCTGTGCTAGCTCGCTTGGATCCTTCAGACCCTTCTGCGCGACGAGTTGACACTTTCAAGTGGACGTTGCTCGTGCTCGCCGCCCAAACTTACATACGTGGGACCTCTTCTTTAGGAATATTATTCTAGCTGGCTTCGTTAGATACCTTGAGATAAGACTTATGCACTTTTGAAATTTATTTGAGATATTATCAAAGGAAATTGTTATCAAGATTCCTTAAAATTCATTCTTCTCGTTGCATATTATACATTATTTTGAAGAAAATAACGAAATAAAATTAACTACTTAAAAGAAATTATTTCAAACAGTTATCTTGTATTTTTATATGAATTCATAAATCTATTGTTCGTGAACAGAAATGACAAAAATACTACTTTTGATTTTCTATATGTAATGGGACTTATCGCGAAAACAATTGCACAGAATCAACCAATATTTTTTTACAAATAAACAAACCTTCATTAAAATATCAGCTGTTAATATATGTAATGATAATACAATTTAAAATAAAGTTGGCTGGTTAAATATACAACTAATCATTTTAACGGCAGAGATACGACATTGTTAATTAATAATCGCGAACGTTTGGATATTTCAGCCAAGAAAACGATAGACTTCGATTCTCAGCTACCGTCAGGCATGAGCGGTGAGAAACTAAAGGAGTTAGAACGTGGACCAGTGAGCGAACCACCTGCTCAAGAGCCACCTCGTCAACCACCGCGATTCGTCACGCATATTCAATCAGCAACGGTCGACGAGTCTGAACCAGTTAGGTTCGAGTGCCGCGTGGAACCCAAAGACGATCCAAATTTACGTATCGAGTGGTACAGGAATGGCAAGTTGATCCCATGTGGGCACAGATACAGAACAACCTACGATATGGGATTTGTGTCTATGGACATCTTGTACGTCTACCCTGAAGATTCGGGAGAATACGTTTGCAAGGCCATCAATGATCTTGGAGAAGACACCACCAGGGCATCAGTTTCATGCAAAAGTAAGTTATCAATCTTACGAGTCTCTATATCCACGATGTGAGTTAAACTCTAGAAAGTATTAAGGGTGTAGTTTTTCTTAACCCAGTTTCGAAGCATATTATTTTTTACAGCCATAGTACTTGACATAAACTTTTGAAATTTGGTACATTTATATTTTATACATACGTTTACACGATTCTCCAAAATTTTCAAACGACTTTCTCCATTTCTTTACAAGTTTCGTAAAACATTAAAATAAAATCTACTGTTTTTTCGAAGTCGGTTATATTTTCTCTCCAAAAATTATTTTATTTTATTCTTTTCAGTGGCAATCTATAATCAATAGGTTTCATACAATAACAATAGTTATGAGTAGACTGCGGATCTTTATGCATTTATAGGAAATTTAAATGTGTAAGAAACTACAAAATGCAAACAATATGAAAGAATATAAAAAAGATTAAAAGTAAAGTTCATGTTACAATATTTGCAAAATAAAATAAATTCCTATTTAAGTTCAATTTTTGTAGGCACGCCCGCGAAGATTTTATTTTGCATAAAGATCCGCAGTCTAGTTACGAGCAATAATGTTGGAGCTCCTTGAAAGGGGTGGTTCGGAAGTGATTATCCAAAACAGAAGAATACCCTCTTAAACTTTCGTGTTCAAACAACCTAACAGTGGAATAAACAGTTATAACACTAGCATTTTGAATCTTTTTAAATATAACTTGGTAAATATATTTTATAGACCTCAAGCAAGAAGAATATTAACCCCAAAAGATCTGTTGTTTAGCCCAGAAAGAATGACTAGCCTCTTAAATATAATCTATCATTTTTTTATTTGTTTCATAGAACTACCCAGTATCATCCTGCAAAATCAAGTGCCAAAGGGTATGAAGAAGTCGGAAGCGTTGATGCAGATGGAAGCAACTATCAAGAAATATACCTCGGAGGTTCACCTGACCGAGGACGACCTCTACGACGCGGACAAGAAACAACCACCTCGTTTCGTCACCCAGATTCAAGACCAAACCGAGCTCGTTGAAATGAACAGCTCGAAGTTCGAGTGCCAGCTGGCGCCAGTTGGCGATCCAAACATGAAAGTCGAATGGTTCTTCAACGGCAAACCTCTGCCGCACAAGAACAGATTCACGCCTATCTACGATTTCGGCTACGTGGCGATGAACTTCGGTTGGGTGTACCCTGAAGATAGTGGGGAGTACCTCTGCAGGGCCACGAATCTTTACGGAATGGATGAAACGCGAGCGGTGATTCGAACGGCTGGAAAGCCTGGTATCATTTACGAGTCGCAGCTGCCGAAGGGCATGAAAAGTATCGAGAAGATCAGGGAGATGGAAGCTGCTTGGCAAATGTAAGAAATTTGATACTTAAGAGAAGTTATAAATTCTTATAGAGCAATTATACTTGTGAAGAATAAATACCTAGATTGCTGGATAAAGTCTTACTAGATCAAGTTTTCGTATAGATGTATAGAAATGTGGGGCATACTCGAATATTTATTTGAGAGTCACTATTCCGGCGATTGTTTTGAAATTTATCATGTATATTTATTGACTATCGAGAAATATCTGTAAATTTTCTAGCGATAATACAGTTGACGGTTTTTTTTAGAAAATAATTATTGAGGAAAGGTCGAAAGACCTGTACTATCCAATTTCAGATTATTGTCCTGCAGATAGAGTCCTAAAAATTGAACAATTTAAATATTTATTAGCCGTCATCATAACATTTTCACATGGAAACTAACGCAGCATTGACAAGATTTCTGTTTAATTATTAATTAAGTTAAACATATAATCCATCTATTCTTTAGTCGAAGATAAATTGACCTCACTTTATCAACTAAAGGATGTATTGTAAATTCTAAGTAGCTTCACATTAAGTATATTAGACTATACCGGTTTTTCACTTCCGTAACGTTTGTTTGATATACAGAGTACCTGAGGAAGAGGGCGAAGAGGAGAAGGTTCGGGCTCCTCCAACATTCGTGAGCAAACCGGAGCCCGTAACTGTCGAAGAGGGTGATTGTTCCAGATTCTGCTGTCGTGTCACTGGTCATCCTAGACCACGTGTCATGTGGATCATCAATGGGCACACGGTGGTGAACGTAAGCTTCTATTTAAATTCCTTTTGGTTAAAAGATACAACTTTATGGGAGCCAAGAATCGACTATAAAGAATTTCTTTAATTTGTTCAACTATACTTATAACACAATTTTGAGAACTGATGCACTACTTGTAGGGTTAACCACATTTCTAATTTTCGCTGATCCTAAAACAGAATTGTAGGAGTGAAAACATTTTAGTTAACATCTCTACCCCAATATGAGATGTAGAAAATATGTTACAATTTCTAGTTCTTTCTAATACCGCAATGAATGATTTTGAGACCGATTTACTTTTCTCGACAAATTATTAGGTTTAGATTAAACGATAATTCGAAAAAGCTAAATTGTCGAGAGAAGAAATCCACCCGGCCCGGCCTGGGTCAAGGGTTGCCGGGGCTCTAAAGAATAAAGATTGAATTTGTATAAAATAAAGATTTAGGGCGCCAGTCGATTTTACAGCAAATCGCCAAACGGAACAGGAGACTCACTCAGGGTGGGTCAGTTGGATGAGCCGTGAGAGGTAAAGTGAGAGAAAGGATAGAATAAAATTGTGATAAGGAATAGAATAAAGAAGTATACTTCAGGTAAAATTAAATCTTCTGACTTACAGTGTTTGTCGATGAGTTACGGCTATCTATTACGGCTCGCACAGCGTTCGGTATGGCCTCTTACTTGTCAATACACTTATATAAATATCGAACTAAATTAATGTGATAATAATATGGAACTAAATTAAGGGGCTTGGAACATCAAAAAAAGGAAAAAAAAAAACACTTTTTTGTTTATTTTTTTATTAATATAAAACGATTCTGAACAATTCTACGCAAAAAAAAATTGAATTTGGAGCACTAAAAGTGGTAAACTAAATTTTTTTTCACGACACGAACTTAGTAAAAAGAACGCGATAAAACTGTAAAAAATATAAGGAAATACAACTGAAAAGTTTTCAGTTGTATTTCCTTATATTTTTTACAGTTGTATCGCGTTCTTTTTTCTAAGTTCGTGTCGTTGAACTTTTTTTTGCGAGAAAAAAAAATTTTGTGAAAAAAAAATTCCATTTTTTTTTTTAAATTTTGTTTACCACTTTCAGTGCTCCAAATTAATTTTTTTTTGCGTAGAATTGTTCAGAATCGTTTTATATTAATAAAAAAAATAAACAAAAAAGTTTTTTTTTTCTTCATTTTTTGATGTTCCAAGCCCCTTAATATAATATAAGATTTAATAATGAAATGAATAAAAAGTCAGCACTCGCTAAGACGACTTTCCAATATCGATCTCAGAACAACGTTCAATACGTGATCCCGGAACCACCCGGAACAGAGTGCCGGGAATCAAACGCGATCGCACGTGCTTGCCGCTAGGTTTCCCTGCCGGCCCTTTTGGCAATTACTGTGCCTATCGCAGCGATTTCATTGAAAAGGGGAGGGGGAGGAGGGGAGTGACGGGGCTTTTCGAACGTTGATGCCCTCCTGTTACAATTTAAAAAACAATTTTTTTCAAGAAACATCATTCAAAATAAAAATGTAGTTAACCATGTTTTACGAAAACAGTTTAGAGCAATTTTATTTCAACGCAATATCTTAAGTTCTAAAACTCCAAGTAGATATAAAAAGAAAAATCAAAATTTTTATTATTTGTAAACAGGCGTTTTGCAGAAGTTTTTCCTTCAAATTATTATCTCTATTATTTATACGAGGTTATTTTCAAGACGTTTTGCAAGAGTTATTCCTTTGCCATCGTATTGAACATAAAACTGTTTTCTTAGGGATCGAGGTACAAGTTAACCTATGACGGCATGTACCATCTGGACATCCCCAAAACTAGACAATACGACCATGGGAAAGTCGAGATCATCGCTAGGAGTTCGGTCGGTGAGACACGCACGGAAACGACATTGACCGTGAAACCAAGGAGCGATGATTATCGCGGGGTGCTGAAGAACTCACCAAGACGTAAGTTCATCCACGAACAGAGGCTCCCTTACATTAACGTGTCTTTGCATTCTTTGTGTTTCTCGAACGTGAGAATATTGCTTTTCGATATGTGCTACTCTTTCCTATTCGATTCTTCGAATTTCTATATATAAATACCAGCAATGTAAATCATAGTATTGAATTACAGTAATGAGTGTCCACTTTTCATGAAGTGAAATTAATTTTTGTTGCCACAAAGAATGCAGGCACATACAGACAGGGGTTGAAAAGGTTCCAAAAGTAACTGTTTCAAATTGTTATAGAAATATTCTGACTCGAAGAGTTATATGAAGTTTGAAATTTATTTCATCCGTGCGCAGATATAAATTAATTTCACATGTAATAGAGAATACATTACTTATGCGATGAAACAATAATTGAATTATGCAAGATGACAGTTGTACAAACGGTAACCAAGTTTGATTATAATATAATAAATAATTGATGCACTGTTGATTTAATATTGAAAATCAATCGAAATTAACATATTTTTAGAAACTTACAGAACTGTATAACTACAATCGTTCTATTATCATTTCGATTCTTATAACTGTTTCGAGATATCAACAACTGTTTTCAACCCCTGCATACAGAAAACAAATGATAATCCGCCAATATCGAACAACGGCACAATAATACCACACGAGAGAAAAAAGAAAGAATGAAAGACGCGGTTGTTCGACTTCAATAGCGATCAACATGCGTGAAATACGATCGCAATTGAATGATAAGTGACAACCGGAACACAGTACATAAGATATCGATACGACACATACATTCCATTCGAGTACAGAAAAACACTCGAAACCATTATTCGAACACCAGCCCTAGTTCCCTGTCCTTTCTCCTCCAAAACGAATGTTACGAAAGGATTCGAAAGACTCACCTCATCCTCGAGCACCCCGAGCAGCTTCTTCTTCTTCTTCTTCTTCTTCTTCTTCGGGGTATGGGATTTCGACGGGCATATTCGAGCAATGTCGTCTAAAGTCAAAGGTATCGGCTACTTCGTTTCACAAACCGGCATTCAGGTATGGAATAAACCACCGAGAAAGCACTCGTTCTTTAGATTATTTGTTCATCATTGTTTTTTCATTTTTTTGTTGTCCGAATGTTACCAGATCAGCACGGAGAAAAATATTTCGACCACCACGACAATTTTTCTTTGACAAAGACGAATTCATTCATTGATACGCGACAGGCACAGCGTTTCAAACTTATTGGTTAAATATTTTCCTCCGTACTATGAGATCTCTGTTGCACTGGAGAAAACGGGTTTATTGCTCATATTGATATTGTTCTTAATATTTTTTTTAAGAATAATTCATACCCGCTGCTTATCAATTGCATTCCATCATGACTTTATTTTATGTATTGTTTCCGCATGCAACCATCAATCGCGTCATTGATAATCTTGGGGCGTCATTAGCCGAGCAGAGTCCGTATTTCTCAGAGTGCTATCTATGTCGTGACAGTATCGACGTTATTTACACATAATCCTCGTCGCGTGGCGAATTTCTTATTAATAGAAAATATATGTCCCTTGTCACCCACGTTATCCTGTCGTGTTTCGTGAAGCAGAGACTCCGTTTAAAGAATCCAACATCTATTTTGGTAAAATAATTAAAAATTGAATTTTGATAAGTGCGAATAGTACTGAATCTCTGAATACGATCACGAACCCTTGAAATGTTAGAAATTACAGACCTTCCCCTGATGATGTGTTCAATAAAGAATGTGTCTACGAGATAGTGTTAACCACGTGCTCTGACGTGAATTGTTCAGATGTCCACCTCTGTCTCCGGTAGTCTGGTTTTCGGGCATCCTGTTTCTCCCGCAGGAGACGTCGATATGTGTTGCATCGCCAACGAAGTACTGTGTCGTATTTCCCCGTGGTTCTAGAAAAATCTCTTTTAGCGAAGATGCGACGTTCACTTGATACTAATGCTTGTTTGTTAAAACTGATAAATCAGAGATAGTACGTGTTGCGGGTTAATAAAATGATTCTACTGCAGTGAATGCTGTATAGTTTATAGCAAGATTAACGAAAAGGATGATTCCTCGTTCAAAACTACCATGAAAATATGTTTAAGGTTTTTTCTTTTTTTTTTTGAGATATTAGATTGAAAAAGTACGCAAAACTCTAAAGTTTAATTCATTTTTGTTTATTATAGGGGATAGAGGATTAGCTTAGTAAACGTTTTTAAGAAGAATTGAATTCTCTTTAAAATGTATTTAAATCATTTTTTGACATTTTTCCAAGTTTCGAATGTATAGCACAAAAAAAAAGAATACAAGAGATAACCATCATTAGCCATCAATCAAGGTTAAATTAACAAAGAGGTAATTTTTAATATCCGTCTCTGATCATTTTGAAATTTTGCATGCGTGTAGAAAATCGAAAAATATTTGACACTTCTTTTTTATTTTGGGTCGTTTTTATATTTGAGGGTTGAAACCACCCTTCAAATTCATAAGAAGTACTAATGTATACTTGTCTCGATTTTCATGATACTTGGAATACAGAGGTTTTTGAGTGTGCTGATTCTAAATCTGAATTCAAAAAATGGAGATTCAACATGGTGGATCCAATATGGCGGAAGAAAACGTGAAAAGTGACTCGATTTGGATGAAAGTTGATGTTCAAGGGTTTTCAAGTGGTTGATTGTGTTATTACGTTTATCATACTTATAATATGTAAAAAGTGAAACATAGAAAACCACTAGTATCCTCAACAGTTACAATTCTTATTCTATAAAGGGACTAGAGTAGAATTAAAGAATTTTGACGAGGAATATTTCCTTTACTTGCTATCATGTGCGATCTTACTTTGATATTTGAAGGGTTGAATAATATCTTACCCATCTACCTTTATCGAATTCACGTATAAAAATAGTAAATTGTTGTTAGCATCGAGGAACGTCGTATATTCGATCGAGATTGAACGTTTCCGAGCCTAAAAGGTTCACGTTCGTCTGGCATGCGTTGTCGGTTGCGCGGCAACGTGAGAATGGAGCGGTCTAACGTGCCTTTTCTCTAGCGTGGTATGATTATGGGCTGACCCAATACCAATCGGAGCGACAGAACACAGAGCTCGAGAGAGTATTCGACGAGAGACACCACAACGTGTCCCAAGGAATCGAGATCGCCACCGAGCACCTCGGGCAAAAAGTCATGAAAGAACCCGAAACAGAATGGCAGAAGTCTGTCAAAAGCAAGAAGAACGAGGACTATTACAACAAGCTCATGAACCTCGAAGAGGAACAGGTCTTGAAGGAGTCCAGGCTGAGGGAAACCACCCATCAGTTTGCCATTCCTGGCGAGAAGGTTGTCGCTAACTCCATGGCGAAGGGAATGGCCCAAAAGTACGAGGAGACCTTGTGAGTGTAGCTTCACTTTTATTTCTTCTTATTTTCAAATGCCTGAAACATTCATATTCCTTGATGTATTCTTAATTGAGATGAGACTGAATGTTTATATAGTATTTTAAAGGAATACTTCACAATTTTGATATAAACAACACCACAATAATGTTCTTTGAACTGATGCATTAAGTGTAGGTACTAATTGTGCACCTTTATAAATGTGAACTTGCCCTTTATTGATAAAGAAAAACCACATAACTTGTTATCTTCGCTGAGTACATACAGTGGGTGTAGAATGTATTCGTACACCGATCAATTTCCCAAAAAACTTTTCTGTGAAATTGTAGTTTCTTAACTTCTTTTTGTATAATCAATGACATTTTACATACTCTCGGAAATCTCTAAGATAGATGTAGTCCAAACAACATTTGCTAGTTAATATAATTTGTGAAATTAACAAAAAAATGCGAAAAGTGGGTAAAAGTATAGAAGCAATACGTTTTTGTACGATTTTTATGACGAACCATTTACAGTAGAGTTTATAACATAAACACATTAGTTTATTACTCCGAACTAATTAGAAAACATCAAATTTCCAGGAAAGTACTTTCAAAAATGGCTCTAAGAGAGGAATGGAAAAAGATCCCAACCCCCTTCGAATAACTAATAATTTACTTCGTTTAATGCTTAGAAAAGTTACAATAATTATAAAATCAAAAGGAAATCCCACGAAGGAAGAATTACATATTTTTCCTAAAAGTAAATGTAAAGGCACAGGATTAATTTCAGTACCTAATACGTATTTATACTGAGCATTGTGTAATAATGCCACAGAAAAGAAATTTAAAAAGATTAAATAATCTTCGATAGTGCTACCTACGAAATATATGAAATGAATTCACAATATTTAGTAACCAAACCAATCGTTACTCTTCAGGGAAGAAAAGAGAGACGACGAGGAGACGCAGCAAGCAACAACCAAATACGTGAAGAGACCCTTCACAACAGAAGTGGACATCGACGTGGAACGCGCGAAAGCCTCAGGAAAGTATCCTCCAGAGCCGTCGGAGTCCACGGTTCACGGTCGCGAGGTGCACGTGGCCAAGCAGAAGCAGACCCAGAAAGAGGTCAAAGGCGACCTGGAGATCACTCGAAAAATAACCGCCACAGAAACCACCGAGGTGGAACACAAAGCCAAGACCCAAGAGCGCGTTGTTCAGGGCCAGACCAAGCCAGCGAAACCACCAGTCTTCACGAAGAAGATTCAACCTTGCAGAGCATTTGAGCAGGAACAGGCGCGTTTCGAAGTCGAGTTCGACGGCGATCCACTTCCGACCATCAAATGGTACCGCGAGGACTTCCCCATTCAGAACTCGCCAGACCTTCAGATTTACACCTTCAGCACGAAGTCGGTGCTAATCGTTCGACAGGTGTTCATGGAGGATTCGGGTGTTTTCTCCGTGATCGCTGAGAATCGGGGTGGAAAGGCCAAATGCAGTGCTAATCTGGTCGTTGAAGAGCGCAGGAGACAGCCTGGAAGAGGAGGAGTGGTGCCACCGAGTTTCCTGTCGACCATTCAGAGCACCACCGTGACCACTGGACAATTGGCGAGATTTGACGCTAAAGTGACCGGAACCAAGCCTCTGGATGTTTACTGGCTGAAGGTAGTTATTTCCTTGATTAGTTACAATTATTATAGATTCAAGTACTTTGTGTCTTTGCTATCTGTTGCACCATTCTACTCAGAGTTTATATTTTCTCATCATCTTTTATATCTAGGCTTCTTTTATTTATTTTCTCGATGTGTACTTCATTTATTCCCCTCTGATCAGGTACCACTTCCTTTATTACTTCATTTGTTTACCATGATTTATGCTTAATGTCTTATACTCCACTTCAATACTAAATTAACTTTATTCAGATTATTTGCTTCTTTCCTATCTCTGATACCTACATAATATTTTTAATCTGTTTATTCCTCAATTATAGTCATATTTATTTTTCTCTTTTCAAATCCATTAATCCCTTAAGCTATAACCACGTGTGAGACTCGTGGTCGGATATTCGGTCCAAATGTAAACTTCACATTTTAGTCCCAAGCTGTTGGAACTTAAATCGTAGCTTAAAAGGTTAATGTTCTTCAAATTGTTACAATTCACCCCTGATCGTGTAACAACTTAAAAGATAGGTAGACAAAATTTGATCGCACCATTATCGATAACATCAAATAAGTAATAAAGTGTGAAATTTGTGACATTCTAAAAAACAAAATATGTAACAACTTGATGAACACTACTATCATTTTAATTTTCCTTACTACATTTCACACACGTTTCTCTATTCTTGTCATGTACAATGCATTATACACTTCCAATTAATCATTCTATTTGTTTGTGTACGATTACAGAACGGCAAGAAAGTGACAGCAGACATTCGTTACAAGACACTCGAGGAGGACAACACTTATACCTTGCTGATCCTGGAGACAGTGCCGGAAGATTCTGGAAAATACGAGTGCGTCGCATTGAACAGCGCTGGAGAGGCTCGTTGCGACGGCGAATGCACTGTTCGAGGACCTCAATCACCTGCGAAGACGGCGAAACCGACGACGCCTGGCGTCGAAAAGGCTCCTGCGGTTGTAGAGCCGCTGAAAGATCAAACTATCAGAGAGGGAACTTCCGTTGCTTTTGCGTGCAGGATCACTGGAAAACCGGTACCTACGGTCCAATGGAAGAAAGGCGACAAGGTATGAACATATATTCCAGCAAATTGCAACAAATCCCATACACATAGTATATTCATATACAATATTGTTCAGTAACCCGCTTTAAATATTAAATTCAAATATTGAAAATGTTTGGCTTAATTTTTACTACATTTACATGTTTCTACAAGTCGTATAATACTTTCATAAGATGTAAACATTAAGTTAGTATTGCTAAACAACGAAGATAGACACAAAAAATTCGTATATATTTGCAAGTTCATTATCTTATGTCATATACAAAGTATTGCTGATATTTTGATTAATAATATTAAATTTCGATTTCGTATCATTTAAATGAATATGAAACTCAAATGTAAAATTCTATGCAATTTATTTCAACAAGTAAACGTAGTCCTCTCACAAATATTACCATCAACACGAGTAATATTCTAGGTGGCATATATTACATGTTGATTTTTAAAAACGTAATCATTCTATTCATTAATTCATCACTGCAGGTAATCAAACCGTCGAAATACTTCCAAATGCAAAAGGAAGGTGATCTTTGCACCTTGAGGATCTCTGAAGCCTTCCCCGAAGACGAGGGTGTTTACAAATGCATCGCCAAGAACCCAGCTGGCGACGTGACCACATCAGCCAATCTCAGAGTTCTTGGTAAGAATTAACATAAATAAAATTAGAATATTCCTTTAAATATAAAACTACATTCTGTTTGAATCTAGTCTTTAGAAGTAATAATTAAATAGAACATATTTGGTTAACTTTTTAGCACCCTTCAGTAATGTGTACAATGTTTATGAAATATTTATAATCTCTCTCAGTTTTTAGTTCCATTGGCCACACAATTATTTTTCATTTCTAATTTATATTTACAACTTTATACGGTCTTCATTATATATAAAATTCCTCTATATTAAGCAAATTATTTGTAGAAACCTTCAAATATTAGCGATCCTCTTTATGATTTATATTTTTATCATTTATATTTCATTAACATTGTAAATATTATAGAAGTCTTAAGAATTAATCGAAAATGTTCGAATCGGTTTTTATTAGTAAAGATTACATTTAGACGAAATATGACTGGAATAAATTATTAAACTTGTGTATCCAGTTCAACTTTCTAAATCGATCAGTAAATTTGGAATGTTTCTTATCAGCTCCAGACGCAGCCGATGCCCTGCCCAAAGTGACGCCTCTGAAGGATCAGATAGTCCTCGAGGGACAACCAGCTCAATTTAAAACTCAAGTCAGTCCAGCGAAACCAAAGCCAACGATCCAATGGTATCGTGAAGGTGCCCTGATACCCCAGTCGCCTGATTTCCAGGTGAGTCGAAGCTCGAACCATATACGTACATACATGCCCTGTTCGTATATATACTTATACGTATATATACTTTTCTTTTTTTTTTAGAAAAAGTGAAATAGAGTAAAGAATTTATTTGTAGCATATATTTGTTTATTAACTTGTTGCATTGTTTTATTACATGTAACTTTTATTTGATTAAATAGAATCTTGATTTTAATGTACTATATTGTACTAAAAAGAACTACACACGTCAAACTGAAACAATATTATCTTTCATGATACAAACAAGCGTTTTTGATTCAAACAGAATGCACAAACACAATTACAAAATATTTTATTTAGCTTCAAACCAAACACTGAAAACGTTAAATAAGAACTTGTTGATATCGCATGGATCTATTTACATTGTATAAAAAGAAAAGAGTTATTTAATTTATTTAATTATACCCCTACAAAAATAAGAAAAGTAATAAATTCAGAAAGTAGAAACAATTTCTACAAACTACAGAATCTACGCATCTCAAATAACTTGTTACCATCAAGATGTAAATACAAATAAAAGTATTTTAGAAGTAGAAACATGGATAACTAAGCTCACAAGTAGTGGAGATATCAGTACCCAATCTACCATATTTGTACATATTTATATTGCAAATAAATTGTTGTATTTCACCCTCCTTTTAAAAGAAAAAAATACTTGCATTATACGTGAAATGTCAAATCGAATAGTCGTCGAACTGAAACGACACTTTTGAATGTGTTGAATCCAGATGATTCATGAGGGCAACAACGCTGTGCTGCTCATAGCGACTACCTACGAAGAGGACACTGGCACCTTCACCTGTCGGGCCACCACCTCGGCTGGCACCGTAGAAACCTCCGCCAAACTCATCGTCAAAAGTAAGAATTGAATAAAAGATACACGTTCAATTGCTAACACGAAGCGCGATTGAATCGACGGAACAAGCCTCTAGTAACTAACAGAAAAATGCGAGCATGCTCGAGACAATTTTCGAAATAAAAATAAAATACAAAATAAAACAAGAATCTAATATGGATTTCTTAGATTCAAAACAAAACAGCGATAATAAATATTTCTTAAATATTAATATACGATCAGTGTCGAATATGGAAAAGATCAAAAGAGGGAGACTTATAAAAATGAAAGAAAAATTCGAAGATTCAAAAATACGAGGATCTCAGCCCCAAGAATGATAAATTATTCATTTTTAATCAGTTGGAGCTTCAGAGCCCTTTTCCTCGTATTTCACATGGTATACAATGAAACTATAAATTGAAAAATAAATTGTCTTGACAGCGCGCATTTTTCTGTCGAACACGATCCATTGGAGGCCCGTGCGTATTTTTATTTTTTTTCCGCTTTTTTTGTTGTTTTCTCTAAAAAAGAACCCTAACCCACCAAGCGAACTGTTACCATTTTTTTTCTACAATGTATCTCCCCCACCCCTCAATAATTAAAGTCTCGAACGACCCCCCGGGGAGTTTGTACTAACTCGTCGTGTTTAAAAGTAGACGAGCGAGTGAAACGAGACGTAAGTAGAGTGGACCTCTCGGGTCTAAGAGGGACAAAGAAAGGAAAAAGTATATGGAAATACTGCAGGGAATTGAAAACGCGGCAAGTGTCGCGAAGGTGGTGCTAAACGTTGCGGAGGAAACGTGTTTGAGGCGTTTCGCGAGAACGGGAACGTAAAAGTAAAACGAATCGAAGCGTTGCTCGAAATTCGACTGCCAAAGTAGGGTTGTGACTTCTTAATTTTTCTGTATTCGAACTATCGAATTACTCAAATGTTTGGGGAATATACGTCAAATAACTGTCTGAATGTTTTTCGAATATTTAGCTGGAAATATATATTCTAAATATGATATTCGACTAGTAATATTTATAATATTACTCGTATTCGAATGGTAATATTGAAAGAATTATTTGTATTCGAAGAGTAATGTTCAAAAAGTGACAGGATTTGGAATAATAATACTGATAAAATGGTATTGGAATAATAATATTCATGTAGCAATATTTAAATGATGATAATTACATAATAAGAGTAGAGAAATGATATTCGTATAGTACGGCTCAATTAGTAATATTCAGAAATGCTATCCAAATAGCAATGTTCAGAAAATGATATAAGAATATTTGTATTGAAATAGTAATATACAAATAATACTCGAGTAGCATTATTTATAAAATGATATTTAAATAGTGATATTAAAAAAATGGTATTCGTTAAGTAATGTTCAAATAATAATATTCAAATATGATATTCAACCAGTAATGTTCAAAAAATGATATTATAATCTTAATATTAATCTAGTAATAATCAAATAGTAATACTAGAATAATGATATGGATAAAAAGATATTCGAATAGATATTAGCATACAGCATTATCTAAAAAATGAAAATGAAATATTAATATTCAAAAAGTGATATACGTATAGTACTATTCAAACAGCATTATCTGAAAAACAATAGTTGAATATTAATGTTCAAAGAATAATATTCGCATTCTACTGTTCAAAGTGATATACAAAAGTAATATTCGAATAGTAATATTCAAACAGCACCATCCAAACTTTTTTCGTAGTATTCGAATACCCATAAAATGTTCGAATACTGAATTCATCGAGTAGCCGCAGCCCTAATCGAACGTGGCACGGACGAGGTAAACTTTCCATCCAAAGGTGCAAATCACGAGCGAGACCCGTCCGGGCGACGTTCACCAGCGTCGAATTTGTCGTTGAAAATTTGAAATATCCGACGTGGTGCTTCGAGTCGGGACGTTTCGATGAATTTCTTTCGATTCCATTGTTGTACATAAGTTCAAATCGAGAGAATTGACGAACGATCGACGACCGCGATCGTTCGTTTCACGCGAGAATCGCGAATAATCGCGAGAGGGAAGAGAATTGTCAGTAAACCAAGCGTAACGTCAAAGCATCGCCAATATACGAACACGTGACTCGTTTACTCGTTCGATTTAGTGTCGATGTTCATTATAAAGAATTATATATTTATCTTACAAAATACATAATATATATAAATATAAGTGTATACATTACTCCAGACACGATTTACAGTTAGTCACACCGACGAAAAAATTTATAGTTACACAAATATACACACGCAGATACCTTTTAACATTCTACTAATTGATTATTTATTATTGTACAATGGAAAGGCCAATAAAAACGAATGTTTTAAGTACGTACAAGGCTCGTTTGTTGTCGATTCGACGATCTTACACGATACATCGTCAGGTTCGATTAATTAAGGAAATAGTTTCTAAGCGAGTTTCTAATCTCGAAATACAAAATGGTATTTGCGTATATCAAAGGATCAAGTATCAACTGGATATATATATTATAGATCTATATGCTTCTATGAAACTTGCATGTTTGTACATTATTTGTTTGCATAATGCGGAAAGGAAAATCGAAAAGCACAAAATACAAATTTCTTGGCAGGGAAAATTAAATTATATAAATAAATTGATATAGCGTCTTCGTAAATATAATAACTAGCACGAGAAATTTTACCTGCAGAAAAGACCACTCCTGAATATATTCGAGTGAAAATAAATACGATTTCTGCTATGTAGAAGCGCAGATTACAGATGGGCAACCCTGTGTAAATTTTTGTACAGTGTACACGAGTTGTTTTAATTTTATTTTCACATATTTCTATTAGGGTTAATTTTATAAAAATTAATCAGTAGATATCAACTTTCAGTCTTATTTTGGGCCCGAAATGGCTTTTATGAGGGATATATATGCTCAGTAAATAAAATTCGTTCATAAAAAGAATGTGTTCTTTTTCCCATTTTTTTATTTTTTAATGATTATTGAATGGGTTAAAAAAATCTCGAAATTTGTTCAATTTTTAACATCGTTACAACTACCCTCTAAAGTTCTAGCCCTAATCTGTTTAGGTAGACATTTTGATGCTACCCAGTGTTAAATCAAGAACTTTAAAAGAAATAAAATTCAAAAACTACCAATACTAAATTGATGAAAATATTAAGATACCTACATGCGAAATATTATATTTATGTTATATTATTAAGTAAAGTACTTTCCAAAATGAATTCTAGGATTTTGTTTTTTTATAAAACTAAAATGTTATGAATTATATCCAGAGTAGGACGAACTTCATTCATAAATAAAATTAAGAATAAAAATAACTGAATTCCACAGTCTTACCCTACAAAACAAGTTACAATGACGAAGTTCAAATCTACTGAAACGTTAATTTCTTATTATTCTTAACGTCATTCGTGTCTAACTCTGAGTATATCCTAGTTTCTATTGTAAATAAAAGTTAGACACTATGTCGTTTAGACGGCCACCCACTGCCATGAAAAGTAAACAGGCTATGTTATCAAAAAGCAAAATGTTGAAACGCCATCCTGGAAACCCTTTATTTTTAACCGATCTCGATGAAGGTGAACCGTTAAGATTCGACGAATAGCGCGCAAACCGCAGATATAAAGTAGCAATTCCAGCTAGTATGCTCACGTTGCCATAAATTCTCTTATGTTTTGCTTACGAAACGTATACCACGGAATCGAAGCGGAACGTGGCTCGTGACTCACGTACCTCGCGCCTCGTAAAACAATTCGCGACGCGCGTCCGCCACCCCGAAAATAATATGAAACCCGGGGTGGGACTTCGCGACGAAGGAACAAAAATAGTCTTGGGTTACACGGGTGCGGGATTCCTAATCAGCCTAACGATCGATCAAACAATAAGACGTCAAGTCTGACGGGGAACCAGCGATCCCATTGCAATCGTTTTGGCAGATTTATCGCGGCTAAAATAACAGAACGCGAGAAAACGCGATATCTGTCGGTTGCTCGAGAAGTAACGAAAGTATTTGTAACCATGCCTATTCTCGATGCCAGGAACTATCTTTTAGCGTGACAATGAAATATCGAGAAAGAAAACGTGGAAGAAATCCACGTGTTTTTGGGAACTATTCCATCGTCTGGACGAGGATGACATTGAATTTAAAAATTGTATTAGTGTGGGGGTTGGTGGTTGAAATAAGGATTTTGATTGGTATTCGTGGTCATCGTAAACAATGTTTTTATTATTATTTACTGATGAAGCCATTGACTCGCTTCGTGTGAATACATTGTCGTAGAAGTATTCGTAGTACTTTAAGTGTTGACTTGTAATTTATGTAATTAACTGTTGGAACTATTTTGAATATATTATGATGAATATATATTCAGAATTAAGGATCCCATTAAAGTTGGTTCTAAAAATTAATTATATAAATTATAAATCAACATTTCAAGAATCATATACATTATATATAGAGTATTAATCAAGATTCCAATTGACGTAAACTTTTCTTTAATGTATGAATTCAGTATAACAAAAATACAATACGATTAGAAAAATAAAATATCACAAATTGGTAATTCATTGAGTATGTACAATAGCAGGATATTGGCTATTAAAATGCCCATTATGTTTAATATCACCTGCACCGTTAGGAATACTGTTATGCCTACTAGTTAGTTCATAATTTAATCAAGTTTTCTATTTTTGTTTTATTAAACTGTTATTTTCCAAAAAAGTTGATGTCCATTGAAATTTTAATTATTGCAGTGTATATTTTGGTTTAAGTTCACTATAAATATACAGGGTAAACTTAATAAATATCAGTACAAATAAATGCTGCATAACTTGAAGGGTACCGCGTAGTTATTTAATTTTTTTTATATTCCGTATATCTTTCGAAATTTCATTTTCTTCGCATCTTTAAAATGGATCAAAATTTGTCTTCATAACCAAAATTATGGATAACATAGAGACGAATTCAGTGACGTGTATTTTAATAATCATTAGGTTACCTTTTATAACTAAGGCATGGAAATATAACAAATCCTTCAGATACGTCAGATTGTATAATTTAGCTTTCTTCTGAACTAAAAGGAGCTGCAAATATACAATCGAAACCACCATAAAGTAAATCATACCAGTCATACTCATTGAGACCATCCTGAAATCTGCATAGTAGTCTTCCAAATTTTACAAACATACTACTCTGAAAGTCCATGAATAACCACTAATAAATAATAATGAGACATATATTGATTTGACCATGAATACTCCTGAACTTGTATTTTTAACCAGGAGATTGAAAGAAGCCAGAGAAAAATCATTTTCTTTTTCTTCGGACGTCACACTGGCCTCCATGTGCCGTGGAGTTTATACATATACATATGCATATATGTATATACGTATATACTCGTCTTTTACGATGGTTCGTTTCTGTTCCGAGTATCACCTTTCTCTCGGTAACTGGTTTAACGAGCGTGAAGAGGTAAACGTATTTCCTTCAATCGCTTCTGGTACTCGGGATCGTTTCAAAACGAGGGACGGACGCAGTGCCGTGTGCAGACTCGGCTAGGCCCTCTTCTTAAGCTATTTCTGACCACGTGACGTGTATTACATTACCCAGCTATATTTGGTCGCCGCCGGTTCAGAACTCCCCGAAGACTCGGTAAATTCACGTGGGGTCTCTTCGTTGGGCTCTCGTGCACTCCTACGAGAGGACTTTCTTGTTTTATTCGCGAGGCATAAATAAGATTACCATAAATATGTTCCACGGAAACACGCCGCCGGTCGCTTAGAATTTCGACGCTTAGAAATTCGATACAATCTATGCCTGTGAAATGTAAAACAGTGTTTTCGTTTCTTGCTCGATGATTTGTGAAAAATAAAGTAGACATTTTAAATTTTACTTGGAGATTATTGGTAACTTGATTAAATACTCGATGTACTTGTAGGATAACTAATTTTAATTAATGCTATTATATTATTCTTTTGGACGTGTGAATACATAATCCTTTCGGACCTGACAGTAACATATCTGTACATAATATTTGAAAATTAATAACGTTGTCATGTACAATGTCCCAATTATCGACACATTTGTTAACAATTCTTAAGGAATTTAAGATTAATAGGAACATGACAAGTGAAATATTAATATTCATTTGCAAAATTGAAACAAAATTATTTATAACTTTTGGCAGACTTATGCACTCGGATCGCTATGATTATTTCATGTCTGAACTTTTCACTTCTGTCAGGGACACCTGTTATTTGTTTACGTTGCTTTGTCAAGTCAAAAATAGTAATTACTGCGTTGCCAATAGATAATAGTGAAGATAAGATACATAATTCTGTTGCCATGGAATTAACAATTATATTAAAGAAGTAAAGTTAAAGCTTCGATGATTGGTTTAAAAATTAATTTATTAATTTATTTCTATGTACTAAAAGAATTAACTAAAAGAAACTCCTTTAAAAGAATTATTTATTTATTTATTGACTGTATTGGTCTTAATATATGAAACTATATATGAAACAATTTGCTATTATCTATTTTGATAAAAGACAGGAGAATTATATCGAATTCATTTAGAAAATGATAAAGTAGTCTAAATAATTAACATTAATATCTTCCTGTTAGATATAAATAGATAACTTCACCATCACTCTGTATTTTACTCCACACGTTTACAAATATTGCAATGTGGAAAAGAATTATTAGTTAACAAAACCAGATCTTAAACCGCTAAAATTCAAATTCAAATCCAAATGGTTTGTAAACGTCGAATAGTATATTCGACAGACAGACCTGTATATATTCTTTACAAAGTAGGAATTGGAGTGTTTATAGAAATTAGTATTCCACGTAGGAGTTCGTGTTTAGATTACCACATTTCACGGTGTGGAAGATTAAATTAGGGTACTTTATTCTATACATAGATCATGATTCTTTACCTATTAGACCCCCTGCCTCTAACAGGGGAGGGTATCATTTTCAAGCAGGCTACTTTGAAACTAGACAACCGTTCTCCTCGTCTACGCTCTCTAGCGTGGAGAAAGCAGAATAAAAGCCCATCATCTTGGACGCTACAGCGTGACTGGCGCACATAAAAAGTGCTCGCATTTCGACGAGCACTCGATGCTCCGCGAACGGAACGACAACGTTCCAGCGTTCCCCAACGTGTCTCAACGAGAATCGTTGACGTTCGTGTTACGTTATACTTAAAATTACAATTTCTTCAGTTGATGAAACCGATTTATTCATTGGTAACTTCAAAACAATTGGACGAACAAACATTTTCGAACACTTCGAGACTTCCTTCTAGTGTATATTAATACGAATTAAAATCTAAAATGGTTAAAACGGAATAAAATAAAAGATATTTAATGTAGATAAATGGAAAGATAATTTTAAGATTTTGAAATGTAATAACTTACCTTTGAAATTATGAGTAGTTCAAACATTTTAGTTTATTTATTAATTTAGCGTCTTTATTGTGTCCCTAAAAACAACTGTATATAAAAAATGAGCACGAAAGATATAACACACAATGTTCGCTATAACGAATAGACTGGAAAATAACATACTGGTAATTCTGAAAAAATTATTTCACTGATGGTTATAATTTTGTACCACTCAAATTAATTTTTAATATTAATAATATTACGAACACGTTTTGTGTGAGCTAAAATAACAATTTTTCTCGCATTATAAAAATGACAAAATTTAAATTAATAATGTAGCTAATTATTGTCTAATAAAATCGTGAGTCATGACATTAACCCTTGCAATCTGAGAATTTTTCCTACAAAAATATATAAATGCTCTTAATTTAATTTTCATTCGTTCATTTCATTGACTTACTTTGTGTTACCATGAATAATACTTAAACTGAAATGTGATGCATATTATGTTCGACGTTGTAGCCAGGCAAGTGGAGTGCAAAGGGTTAACACGAACGCCACGCGAGTGATTTCAATGCGTGGTAACAGTACCACTGCCTCGCAAAAAACCTATTCTGCAAGACCGTTAAAATCCAGTCTTGCATTATTATGTTATATTTAACATTTTACTGAGACAAAATATATTTAAAAAAACTAACGATCTTTCTTTTATTTTTTTCTTGTTCCATTTATATTTGTAAATTATGTATATATATCGTCATACCGAACAGGACGAAATATTTATTTTAAATATAATGAAATTATGTGCACAATAAGGACGTTTAATATTCATATTTATAGTTTATATAAACGCTATTCAATAAATAAAATAGCTTGTTTATAAACAACACTATTGTTCAAAAATCACAATCAATACATATCGATAGTAGGATTGAATCAAACTTCAAAAATGCAAATAATGACTTCAAAGCTATGTGAAATTATAGACAATTAACTATAGAAAAATATGTACAAATGTAAAAAGACATATTAGACGAATATTTAAATAATTCAGTTTAAACTGATCAATAATTTTTGAGAAAGGTTACTTCACTATCGAGCAAGATTTCGTGTAGCATGGACTCGTGACTAATATCGATGCTTTAACGAAAAGGCAATTTATGAACATAATGACAGATTTCTCTTACATCGTGAACATCAATCAGTGCCACTCTTCGTAGCTTCTTGCAGTACTTCATCATTCTACACCGTTACGACCCAACGCAAAATTAGACCGTGAATCCGGCGCGTTAATCTCGGCCGTTCGTCTGATTAATTGCGAAAGGGGGGTAGAACGGATCGGGTCGTCGTAATTAAGCACGTTTTCGTAGGCCAATACGACCCCTTTTCTGTCGAGCATCGCGCAAAATCTTAATTGGATTCTGTCCTGAACAATCTAGCTATCTAGCAACTAGAACTGGTAGTAGAATCTTAATCCTTTCTAACCTAAAGTAGCACAACTAAACTGAAACTTTTGCATCGGTTACTATATTAATACTTTCTTTGACCTTTCATTACATTTCTTTTCTATTTAATCTCCTTCTTCAAATAAATATCGTTATAGATCTGTGTATCATTTTAAAAGAATCTATTAAGCCTAGAAATTAATTCTGTGCCTTTATATTCGCATACATAAAAATACGGTTTAAATAGAAATATTTACTCATGAATTTGATACGTTACCACAGCCTTCCAAGTCCTCAGTCTAATTTCCATTACAAAGAATCTAAATATATAAACTATCTCAATTTGAAATTTCACCCATAGTCATTCTTCTAACAAATTACAAATCAACTTAAAAATTATTTTTGTTGGTTTTCCTTTATAAATAAATCATAAATTTATTCAAAAATCGCACAGAATTAATTTCTACAAGTACTATCTATCTTTTTAAAGTGGGGATGACTTGGAATTCCCAAAATACCCATTTCCAGGCAACTATCTTTCTAATGATACCTATCTCATTTATTTTAGAGCACGTACTCAATTCGATGTAGCTGTTATACAATTCTCCGTATATTATTTCGTATAATGTAGGTCGAATTGTAATGAGAATCATAACTAGTATGTCGATCACCTTTGTCGAGCAGCACGCCTCCCCATCAACAAAGCGTTAATTGCGAGATCGTGGCAGAAGAAAGAATGTATCAGAACACCTGGCACGTTCGCGTTGGCCATAAATAAAGATACGTCGCATTGGGGCTGGCTGGGTAGGAACCAAGAAAACTTACATCGTCGTTCCATCTGTCTTCGAGGCTTATTAAATTTATTTCAAGCGTACAATCCCTGCCGTATGAGATCAGGATCTATTAAGCGAAACCGTTGAAGCGATTACGACCCTCCTTGGTCCTGGCTAATGATTTCGAGATGCCAGAGTGATTAGACAGAATGAGAGGCGAAGTTTCAATCGACATTGCACGATTCGTGTTACCTGAAGTGTCGACTATCAAGATGGTGCCTCAGATTCTGTAACAGTAAAGTGCTTTAGGTTAAATTGATAAACAAACAGAACATTTCGTAGAAAGTTTAATAGACTTCTATGTAGTAATGTCAAGGTAGTGTAGTATTAGGATATTATTAACTACATTTCAGAATAATAATAAAATCGTGTGTTAGAAAATTAAATTAAGATACGTTACACGAACTGCCAAGAAATTTAATTGAATTATGCAAACTATTATACAATGTGTGAAAGTATAACGTTACACTGATTTTGCATAAATATTTAGGCGTTAATGTTATTTATATTAAATTAAATATTATATGTCAGGTAACAGTTAGGAGATTGGAGCTTGTAGAATAAGGTACAGTGAGTCCTCGACTTGCACAGATTTCTGTGTAAAGTGGATTGGATTAATACGATATATTGTTGGAAGAAGGAAAGATTATTTCTGAGTTAAAAAGTATCATGAGTGGAAGGGATAAAGTCGTGCAATTTGTCCTTACAAAAATGATTAACTGCAGACTTTAGAAAAGCTGATTGAAATGTCTGTATGGTTTGTATCTCCTTGCAACACTGATCTTTCTTTCTCCGTACAATAGATTTAATAAATAATCTTCCTTGCAAAAATGGGTGAAAGTTAAACAAATCCTTTGTCATAGAAATCTAAACTTGAACAGTAGAACGTCGATTAAAGAGAAGACTGATTATTGAAAGAAACAAGATAGGTCACTCTAACGTTAACTCTAAATTGTTCGATATTGTAACTGAATGAACACAATTTATAGCAGCTGTTCAAATTTCAATTTTTTTAGGAATTACATGAAAACTCAGAAAAAATATTAATTGGACGTAAACGAGTTTAATGATTTTCGAAGAAAATTATATACTGGTAGATTTTCTGAAGAGTACTCAAAATTCAGGAACAAGAAAGATGTTAATATATAAAACTTCATTTACGATAAAATTATTAATCAATAACACAACACATCTATATTGTACCAAGCATCTTGTTTATTTCCAAACTTACCAAACATGGAAATTTTAGTTTAACAATTTAATTTTATATTACGATAAACAAAATACATTGTAAGTAAGACTTATTCTTTATTCTTTAAAAATATTTTGCCTCCTCCTTAATTTCGATAATCGATCTTCTACTGCATTTAATATCTGAACACATGGATATATATACACACTCTGTATGCATACATAAATAGCAAACATAGGGATCTATAAATCTGCGTAACTCGAGGACGTACAATATTAATTTCGTAACGAAAACATCGAGTATCGCGATTCGAGGGAATGGCGTTCGATTCCTCGACGTTGGGATGACAACGACCTTGAAGAAACGACCACCTGAAGCCACGAAGACAACTGCCAAGCGGCGATCCGAAGCATCTGTCAAGGGGTATCGAAAAAGAACGCGGTGATTCATCCCGACGGAGGTTCTTTTCCGTGGCTCACCTTCGTCTTCGATCCTCGAGACCCACCCCCACCGAGACTCGTCGACGTCGTCGTTCGTCAGTCTCAGGAGGGAGCAGGCCGACCAAGCCGACTATTTCGGCCGTCCCAGCTGCCAGTGATTCAACCATGCCAGAAATAATACGGCGGAGCGCGTGTCAGCGCACTCTGGAAGGCGGGAAGGAATTATTTCTGGTAAATCCGCAGCTCGACTCTCCGCGCAAACCAAGTTTCGAGGGAACTCTCGAGCAGACATGGGCAGTATTTTATTCGAATCTCAAATGACGAATGAAAAATACAACGATATATTCGCATTTGTTCAATCCTTTGTTTTATTTATTATTCTTCTGAATTTCATATTTTAAGATTTTTGTTTACATCAATTCTACTCAATCCGAGCCATGATTAGATTCTGTTAAAGATTAGTTACATATAGTAGCATCGAGTCTTTAGATGAGTCATTAACAACTCTATTACGTTATATAGTTTTTGAAAAATTAGTTTTCTTAATTATTTTTCAAAAATGTAATACTTTGAGACGTTTGAATTATACTGTCTATGGGTAGAATTAATACAACAGTGCAATTTTTAAGTAGGTAAATAGTTGCAACTAGATGATGCAGTTTTACTGGTCGAGTCAATAATAATGTAGATTGCAACTGAATTGTTTATCTTCAATTATTTATTCGAAATTTTGTACCTCGATGAAAATTTTGCCCATTTCTACTTGGAGTATCACGTTTACCCTTTATTGCATATGTAAGACAAAAAATAAAAACGTTTTTGTAAATTTCATTCAAAAAATTGTATAATTTCATCCAATATTTCTACAAATTTAGCCATTGTTAGTAATAATAATTTTATTTAATAAAAATAATCCTTACTACTGTTCAGAGTGAGAATTATATACTTCACAGATGTATGAATAATCTAAAAATAATTTCTCCTTGATAAATTAAATAAAGTTCATGCAATAAAGGGTACCCCTCGAACTCACGGATTTCTCTGCACCTTGTAAACATTCCTGTATTACTATTTCAATTATTCCCACACAACCTCTTAAAAACTTCAAAGAGTACAAAAATCTATTTTCAATCTTATTTGTACCCCAATTAAATTAATGCCATCGAAATGCAATTTATTTGAAACAGAACACAGTTGTTGCAATTATTGTAATTCCCAAATCCCACGAAATTCGAAAAACAGTCTTGGAGGGCATGTCGTTTATAATAATTGTAATTAGTCACCCATCGTTAAATTAATTGTTCAAACGAAAACACATGAATCACTGGCAGCTGAAGAAGAAGAAGAAGAAATGAAGGAGACAACAGTGCCTGAAAGGAGAAAAATTGGGACAAATTAGAATTGAAAGGGGGAAGAAGAAGGTCAGGGACAAGCACGTTTGGCTAAACGTTGTCTGGCGATTTTATTTTTATTTCTGTACATGACCACTCCAATCGTCCGTGAATCATCCAATAAAATTTGTGTGTCATCCTCGAGAACGACGTGTATCACAGTTTCTGTGTCATACGCACACCTGAGTAACCGGGACCAAGTACAATAAACAACGCCACGTTCTAGACAATACATGAATCATTCCTCTTAAAAAAAGAAATTCTACTCATACGATATTGCGTTACATTTGCGTACGGGGTCCCGTAGCTCGGTGAACAATCGCACCTTGTTATAAACCGTAATTGCGTCGAACCCTCGTTTTGTACAATTATAAAGTAACTATATATTCACTCCTGCGCACGAATCGCGAGATTCCACGCTGAATTTTGCCCGGCGAAACTGTCACTGATCGCTTTCTGCGTGAAATTCCGCACCGTAGACACCGCGAAGAACTCATCGTAAGAGCACGAATCGAAACACCACCTTCGCGACGCTCCGTGCCGCTCAGAAGTTGGACGTGTCCAGTTCAAACGCGGCTGCACTTCCATCGAACCGGGTTCGAAACGAGTTTCAAACGAACGGATCCGATCGAAGGCAGCCCCAACTGTCAACCAACACTGTTTCACTTTGTTTCACTGGCACGACCAAGACGCAAACACTTCACAAGAGCGACCGTAGCACGAAATAAAGCAGTGTCGCTGAGAAAATCGTAGAAAGAAGTAGAGTCGAAGCGGCAGGGCGAGATGAAACACGTTTTATCCCGAGACTGGTCCTCGTAGCTCGCTCTTCGTCTTCGGCTTCCAGTGGATGACTATTAAGGCTAGACTAAGCTTGGGGTAGAGGTGTGCGTGGTGTGGCGTCAGACACAAGTTTCCCCACCACGGTTTCTTCGGCGTCGGGACGTTCGGTTACCCGGTGCATGCATCACCGTTACCCCCTCCCACGTCGCCCTGTCGTTCGGGTTTTTGCATTTTGAGTGGGAAACTACCACACGGCCACCACCGCCGTCACCTCGTTCTCTAGAATAATGACCTGCCCGTGGTTAATAGCAAGCTCGCGGAATGCTAGATGGGGCTTCCGCGTTCCACGTCGCAACGGAGAACGTCCATCACGAAGGACTCCGAGGATGTGCTTTGGAGAACTTTCGTGGTCGATCCAGGGATAAGAGTATTTCAATTATTTGACTTTGGAATATTTTCTGGGCATTAGGATATGGGTTAGAAATTTTAATATTTGTGTAATTGGATATTGGTATTGGAATATTATTATTCAAATAGAATACTTTGAATATTTTTGATTCAATATCACTATTCCAGTGGCACTATTTTAGGTTTCTATTGGATTATCGCTAGTTCGATACCAGTATTTGAATGCTATTACTTGAATAATACTGTTTGAATATTTATACAGTGGGTGTAGAATGTATTCGTACACCGATCAATTTCCCCCAAAAATTTGGAGGAAATTGTAGTTTCTTAACTTCTTTTTTTATAATCAATGATATATTACATAATCTTGGAAATCTATAAGATAGATATAGATAGATATAGTCCAAACAACATTTGCTAGTTAATATAATTTGTGAAATTAACAAAAAAATGCGAAAAGTCGGTAAAAGTATAGAAGCAATAAGTTTTTGTACAATTCTTATGACGAACCATTTATAGTAGAGTTTGTAACGTAAACACATTAGTTTATTGCTACGTACGAATTAGAAAACATCAAATTTCTAGGAAAGTACTTTTACAGATGGCTCTAATAGTGAAATGGAAAAAGATCCCACTTCGAATAACTAATAATTCAGTTAATTTAATGCTTAGAAGATGATTATAATGATTATAAAATCAAAAGGAAATCCCACGAAGAAAGTATTATATACTTATAAATTAATGTAAATTTCTTTTTTTTTTTTTAAATTAACTCTTAAAAATTAAACAGTTGTGCGGTAATAACATATATATTAAATATATATAAATTAATGTTATTTAAATTAATGTAAATTTCTTCTTTTTTTTAATGAAGTCTTAAAAATTAAACAGTTGTGTGAATACTTATTGCTTCAGTATTTTTATCGATTAATTGTCTTTTTCCTGTTAATTTCGCAACTTACATAAATAGCTATTTTTTTTCTTTGTACTCTATCTATTCTAGAGATTTCCGAGAATATGTAGGATGTCATTGTTTATAAAAAGTAAGTTAGTAAACTACAATTTGACATAGTTTTTTTGGAAATTGATCGATGTACGAATACTTTCTACACCCACTGTACTTGATTATCTGTGTTCGAATATTATTATTCCAATATTACCATTCGAATATTGATATTTAAATATCTCTGTTTAATTATTATTATTTCAATATTAACATTCAAATACCAATATTCGAATATCGTTATTTAAATATTACTATTCAAATATGACCATTCGACTGTCATTATTGAATTACACTCGAATTATCATTATTGTGATATTACTATTCGAACATTATTTTTGAAATCTTACTATTCAACTATTAGTATTCGAATACTTTATTAGCACTATTTCAATATTTCCATTTAAGTATTAATATTCAAATATCATTGAATATTATAATTTGAATATTAGATGTCGATTAACATTCCTCGAATACTACTATATTCAAATATTCAGAATTTATTTATAGTATTCGAATACCTACAAAATATTCGAATATCAAATTGTTTGAATAATTCTATCCCACGATAGCAGTTTTATTGCATACAGCTACAATAATCCTACATTTATTTATTAAGAATGTCCCCAACAACAAAATACTCAAGGGATTTTTTATGAATTTCAAAACAAAATACCAACGATAATATCTTTTTAAACTTTGCACATTTATTTATACACATCTTAAAGAAATAGTAATTTATATAGGAAACATGTATAAAAATTCATACAAAGTATATATTCATATGAATGATAAAAGAAATTCATTAAGAGACAAGTGTCTAAATCCTCGATCAAAGACGTTCGTAAAACATAAAAATAAAAATGTAGTCTGAAAAGTTTAATAAAAAATCTGTATACTAAGTATTATTAATAATCAGATAAAATTGCATCGTTGTTTGTAAGTCTTAATAGATTCCATAGTACAAAGGATAAGAATGTACCTTCATTCCAGTATTATACATACTTTGGAGGCGGTGATTAACGCGATAGATTTAAAAATACATTTGAAAAAACACAACGGTGAAAATTTTCTTTTGGTTTCTGCCCCCCTGATGACGAATCTTCTGTTTTTCGTCGTGTTTAAAAATAAAGTCACGCGAGGTTAAGACGAGTGTTCAACGCTTTCGTTGATGTTACGCCCGTAACCTCCCGCTGAGAATAAACAAAAAAAAAAGAAAGAAAGAAATGCACACATCTGCGCAAAGCCTTTCAACACCCGAGATTGGATTAATCCCGTCTCACCGTATATAGATGAAAATTACCATGCCACGTCATCTCCTCCCGATTGAGAAATATCATTCATCCAAATAAATAACCTTCGCGATCTCGGACGAAAATTATTAAAATAATAATTGTGATCTCACGATTGTTTTCATTTCTAAATTTAATACGCTTATTAGTCTTAACGGACAAACAATAAATGTCTTCGACCCTGAGGATTTGGGCTCTCTTCAAATTTCACAAGATGAACGACGATAACCATGAATTTCCCAATAATGGCAAAAATTAGGACAAAGATCAATAATGCTTTAATGGTAGAGGGGGATGAGGAAACGCAAAACATTCTTTGAATAATAGGGATGGAATGCAAAATTGCTCTATCAAAATTAATTAATTAAGAAATTGTTAAGGCAAGGTATATCCTTTTTCTACTTTATTTATTTTAATTTTGTTTCTGTCCTAATAATATTAATCCTCTTTAAAAGCCGAATCTCTTACAAAAAACTAAAGCTATAAAAATGTTTGGAGAGATATACATAGCAGAACAATAATATAATTAATTTCGAAATGTCTAAGAAAGTGGTTCAACAAAGCAACAGAAGGTATAACAATAAATTGAAAAATAATTTGGATAAGCTAAAATGAAATAACCAGAAAACAGCTTAATTGCACAAGAAAATACATTTTCTTTATTAATTATATGATTGAAAATATGTATTATAAAAATAACCTTAACTAATTATGTTATTATGCTAATATCCAAGTCTTTGCAAACACTTTTATATTTTTAGTTTCTTGTTAGAGCTTGTTTGTTTTCTGAAGGGAACCTGCGCGATTGGGCCAAAACATTGAGAAATCAAAACAAATATATTCCCTTCTGTATTGCTCAAAGACCAAACAAAACCTAAATGTTATAACTAATTTGATATCTTCAGCTAAAAACAAATAACATTGTCTTCGTGTATTAAAATGTTTAAATAATACATTATGTAAAATGTAGTTTACTAAAATTTAAATGACAAGAAAATTAAGATAAATGAACTTCTAAATAAACTACTGTGTTAAATCGTCGATTACAGCAAACCAATGTTTTTCTACCATGGTCATTTAAAAATAGTACATATTATTTCTATACGACAGGAACAATATTTGTGAATCCACCGAAATTGACGTAATTACATCGGCTGCAATTTATTTTTGACAGAAATCGTCATATTTGTTTAAGGTTATCATTTGCCATCGCTCCCGAAGGCCAACCTATTTGGCGATTTGCCTTGATTTCTCTTTTGCAAGGTTGATTTGGCCCGGCTCCACAAACCTTCCATCCAAAATTGCGAAACATAAATTTTCAAGTGCGTTTACACGTATTTAAGTGGGAGAGGAAAATTTATAATGTACATAGATATTGTTGTGCTCTCGACGGCTCATGAGCAATCAGCTGCTGAGTGGTCTGTCTGTTGTAAACAATTCCTCGTTGGAAAATGATGCATTGTTTACATGCGCTCGTGCGTGGTTCGCCAAGGGACATCCCATTTCTTACTGCATCATTTCCCGTTTTTGATCTACGGAAATAAATTTTAATTTGTCCCCTGGCTCAAATCGCAGATGTCCGTAAGGTAGCTCTGGGCAAGTAGCAAATGTGCTCTGTTAGGTGCAGGAAGATGGTAGATGCGTAGGGCACTGGCTGGTTGTAATCAGAAATGTAACTACAGTGGGTGTAGAAAGTATTCGTACACCAATCAATTTCCAAAAAAACTATGTAAAATTGTACTTTATTAACTTATTTTTTATAAACAATGACATCCTACATATTCTCGGAAATCTCTAGAATAGATAGAGTACAAAGAAAAAAAATAGCTATTTATGTAAGTTGCGAAATTAACAGGAAAAAGACAATTAATCGATAAAAATACTGAAGCAATAAGTATTCGCACAACTGTTTAATTTTTAAGACTTCATTAAAAAAAAAAAAGAAATTTACATTAATTTAAATAACATTAATTTATATATATTTAATATATATGTTATTACCGCACAACTGTTTAATTTTTAAGAGTTAATTTAAAAAAAAAAAAAGAAATTTACATTAATTTATAAGTATATAATACTTTCTTCGTGGGATTTCCTTTTGATTTTATAATCATTATAATCATCTTCTAAGCATTAAATTAACTGAATTATTAGTTATTCGAAGTGGGATCTTTTTCCATTTCACTATTAGAGCCATCTGTAAAAGTACTTTCCTAGAAATTTGATGTTTTCTAATTCGGACGTAGCAATAAACTAATGTGTTTACGTTACAAACTCTACTATAAATGGTTCGTCATAAAAATTGTACAAAAACTTATTGCTTCTATACTTTTACCGACTTTTCGCATTTTTATATTAACTATCAAATGTTGTTTGGACTATATCTATCTTAGAGATTTTCGAGAATATGTAAAATATCATTGATTGTAAGAAAAGAAGTAAAGAAACTACAATTCCACACAAAAGTTTTTTAGGAAATTGATCGGTGTACGAATACATTCTACACCCACTGTAGGTATTTTTGTGTTTGAGGCAACGATGGATTATTTTAACTTCTTCAGACCTGGTGTAGATTGTAATTTGAGAATTAAGTTAATTAAACTCTACTTAAAAGTTCGTTTAATCTAGCAATGTTTCATAAACTAAAACTATAGGATTACAGTATATATCTTTAATAAATAATTATTAAAAATATACGTCCCTGGAAAGTGTTCGCATTTGGCATCTCATTGAGATACTACATACGTGGGACTATTGTTTTTGATGTTCGAGTACAACAAATTAACACATGTTTTAGACAAATAACTTCCAATTATGTAAGTCTTGCTATTTTACGAATAAGGCCGTAGACTTCAAACTGGTTTATAATAGTTGTGGTATTAAAATTACACTTCTGCTTTAGCTTAACATTTCTGCTTTATACAAATTTTTCTCTTATTTATTTCTTTATTATATTCATTGATCAGCTATAAATTCAAAGTCTAGTGGTAACATTTTTCCACAACACTTAAGAGAATATTTCACATTATAATTAAAATAGCAAAACAATAAATAACATGAACTTATGAAATGTCCTAATATATTTTTCGTATTTTTAATTTTTCTATTATCTTAGTTAAAAATTTCCCCAAGCTTGTCTTAGTAATTACGAATATTATTTACTCAATTAATTTTACGTACAAGCCGCCAATTCCCGCATTCTACAGCACGTTTTGAAGCTTTTTTTGCGGTGTGACGATTGCCAGCCTGAAAAATAATGTAAAATCACTCTGATGCGTATGCAATTACAGAAAGGAAAGGAGGTTATTACGAAGTTCCTGTTGAAGCAGGACCAGGAGCGAAAACCGGCGTGAAACCATCGTTAGGTTCGGGAACAGGCGGCAAGGACATAGTCCTAGAACAGTTGCCTTTGGATGAGAATGGATTGCCACTCGAAATACCGCTTAAACTTGGAGATGAATCATTGCCTTGGAGGAAAGGACGCGTGCATCATCGACCTCTACCTGGCGATGTAACGCCATGGCGAAGAGGAAAACCAAAGTCTCGCGACACTTCTTTGGACAAACTGCAGGCTACCGAGGGCCAAGTGAAACCTTGGACCGAGGAAGCTGTAGTATTGAAGAAAACACCTCAGGTACCTCGGGAAATACCGAAAGAAAAATTAGAAGACGTTGAATTAAGACCAGCGAAAATTGAGAAGATAGAGATCAGAAGATCGAGTCTCGAAGCTGTCGACTTGAAACCTGTCACAAGAGACACAACGAAGGATGTTAGAACAGAGGACAAGGTTACTCGTCGCGAAGAGACCGCTGACGAGATTTATACTGAAGAAGAAGACTCGAGGTTCTTGAAGACTTCTAGAAAAGTGGACGAATCCGTTCAGAGGAAGAAGGACGAGCCCAAGCCCTGGACGGAAGAGAAGGTTACGTTGAAAAAATCGAAGCCAGAAAAGAAAGAGATTCCAAAGGAAACTTTAGAATCCGTGGAATTGAAACCTTCGAAAATTGAAAGGAAGGAGATCAGGAAATCGAGCCTGGAACAGGTGGACTTGAAACCAGTTCCAACGACTGTAACGGAGAAAGTAACCGATGATACAGTTACTCAAAAGTCTGAGTATCTTGAACAAGAAGATACATCGTTGTTGGACGTGTCTAGGACTGAAGAAGTGAAGAAACTGAGAAAAGAGAAAATCGAGGAGAAAACTGAACAGGCTAAGCCTTGGACGGAGGAAAGGATAACTCTGAAGAAATCCAAACCTGTCAGAAAAGAAGTTGAAAAGGAATCGATAGAAACTGTCGAATTGAAACCATCTAAAATTGGCAAAACTTCAATTAGGAAACCAAGTCTGGAACAGGTGGATTTGAAACCAGTTTCCAAAACAGTTACAGACGAAACCATCACTCAAAAGACTGAGTACCTCGAACAAGAAGATACGTCGTTGCTGGACGTGTCCAAAACTGAAGAAGTGAAGAAAGTCACGAAAGAGAAGGTTGAGGAGAAACCTGAAGAGGCTAAACCTTGGACAGAGGAAAGGATCAGCCTGAAGAAATCCAAACCTATCAGGAAAGAAGTCGAAAAAGAATCGATAGAGACTGTCGAATTGAAACCGTCTAAGATTGGCAAAACTCCAATTCGAAAACCAAGTCTGGAACAGGTGGATTTGAAACCAGTTCCCAAAACAGTGCCCGAGAAAGTAACCGATGAAACCATAACTCAAAAGACTGAGTACCTCGAACAGGAAGATACGTCGTTGCTGGACGTGTCCAGGACCGAAAAAGTGAAGACAGCAACTAAAGAGAAGGTCGAGGAGAAACTTGAGGAGGCTAAACCTTGGACAGAGGAAAAGATCACCCTGAAGAAATCCAAACCTATCAGGAAAGAAGTTGAGAAGGAATCGATAGAGACTGTGGAACTAAAGCCATCTAAAATCGAGAAGCTACCAGTGCGAAAGACAAGTTTAGAGAAAGTGGATCTTAAATCTTTGACGAAGGAAAGTAAGGAGACGACTGTGAAAGAGATAACACAGAAGACTGATTACGTGGAAGAAGAAGACACAACGTTACTCGAAGTTTCTACTGATGAACAAGTGAAGAAAACGAGAAAGGAATCGATTTCAGTTGAGAAAGTCGAACAACAGAAACCCTGGACAGAAGAAAGGATAACTCTGAAGAAGACCAAGCCAGAGAAGAAGGAAACTCCTAAGGAGGCGCTTGAGACTGTTGAATTGAAACCTTCGAGACCAGAGAAATCGGAAATAAGGAAACCAAGCCTCGAACGCGTGGATTTGAAACCTCTTCCGAAGGAAGAGCCACAGAAACCGAAAGGAAAAGACGTGTACACAGAAGAAGATGACACGACCCTTCTTCAAGTAACATCTGACGAAACTCTTCGTGTTGACAAGAAGATCAAACGGAAAGACGAAGTTGTTGAGAAGAAACCAGAACCCAAACCATGGACCGAGGAAAGAGTAACTCTGAAGAGAGCGAAAGTCGAGCAAAAGGAAGTCCAGAAAGAAGTTCTTGAAGAGATAACACTGAAACCAACCAAAACAGAGAAAAAGGAAGTAAAGAAAGAAACTCTGGAGACGGTAGACTTGAAGGAAGTCACCGATAAAACGAAGTTCGTCGAAGAAGAAGATACGAAGCTTCTAAGGATCGACAAAGATGAAAAGATCGAAGAGAAACAAACCGACAAAGTAGCAATTTGGAGGAGAGGAAGGAAACCGAAGGAAGAAGCTCCGTATCACGAAGAAGAAGACAAAACGATACTCGACGTCACGAAAGATGTCGAAGAGAAGCAACTACAGAAGGAAGTGCCAGTACCTTGGGCAAGGGGAAAGAAGAAACCAACCGACAAGATGCCCTATCGAGAAGAGGAAGACACTACTCTTCTCGATCTCGAAAAGACTGAAAAAACGACTGAAAAGCAGGCGAAGGAAGAAGTACCCGTTCCGTGGGTGCGGGGAAAGAAAAAGAAAGAAGAGAAACCGGAATTAATTCCAGAAAAGGCGCAGCCCGAAGAGGTGCCCGAAGAAGAAAAACCAACAGAAACAACGCAAGTTCCTTGGCTTCGAGATAAGAAAGTGCCGCGAAAAATTCTTGAGAAGAAGGAGGAACCGGTTGAAGATATTAAATCGGTGATGCTGAAGCCGGTCAGGCGGGAACGCGCGCCCGAAGAGAAAGAGAAACCGGAAGAAGTGACTCTGAAGCCTGTAAAACGCATTCCACGTGAAGAAGAAGAGAAGGAGGAGGTACAACTGAAACCCATTCCGAAACGTAAGCCTGAAGAGAAAGCACCCGAAGAGGTTAAATTGAAACCATTCCAAAAACCGAAGCCTGAAGAGGAGGAACGCGAGAAGCCAGAATTGAAGTCATTCGAGAGACGCAAACTGGAAGGTCCAGAACAAGAGAAGGTGCAGTTGAAACCATTCAAACGCGAGAAACCAGAAGAAGAGGAGACGCTGGTTCCACGAAAAATTCCAGAGAAACCGGAAGAAGAACAGCCAGTACAAGTTGAACAGGCGACCTGGCGCCGAAAACAGAAACCAAAAAAGCCTTTAATACCCGAAGCTGAGAAACCTGTCGAGAAAGACGAAGAAAGACCAGTCGAGAAGGCACCTGAAGAAGAAAAGATAGTGGAAGACAAAGTAATAATGAAAAGGGAGGAGGAAACGATCGAAGATTTCAAATCGCTTGCTCTAAAACCAGTTAAACGCGGTAAGAGGCCTGAAGAAAAGGAAGAGATCACGTTAAAACCTGTCAAACGTCTTCCCAAGGAAGAAGAAACGAAGGAAGAGGTTGCTTTGAAACCAATAAAGAAAGAGAAACCGGAAGAAGAGAAACCAGAAGTAAAATTGAAACCTTTCAAGAGATTGGATAAACCAGA
>NW_026535289.1:2030110-2030490 GCF_026225885.1 Hylaeus anthracinus | reverse complement strand
CTTCCAAAGGAAGAAGAAACAAAAGAGGAGGTTACTTTGAAACCAATAAAGAAAGAAAAGCCGGAAGAAGAAAAACCAGAAGTAAAATTGAAACCTTTCAAGAGATTGGATAAACCAGAAGAAGAGAAACCTGAAGAGGTGACTCTAAAACCAGTTAAACGGCTTCCTAAGGAAGAAGAAACAAAGGAGGAAGTTACTTTGAAACCAATAAAGAAAGAAAAGCCGGAAGAAGAAAAACCAGAAATAAAATTGAAACCTTTCAGGCGATTGGAGAAACCAGAGGAAGAAAAACCTGAAGAAGTAACCTTGAAACCTGTAAGACGTTTTCCAAAAGAAGAAGAAACAAAGGAAGAGGTAACTCTGAAACCAATAAAGAAAGA
>NW_026535289.1:2000454-2030100 GCF_026225885.1 Hylaeus anthracinus | reverse complement strand
GAAAAGCCAGAAGAAGAAAAACCGGAAGAAGTAACCTTAAAACCTGTAAAACGACTTTCTAAGGAAGAAGACAAAAAGGAAGAAATTACTTTAAAACCAATAAAGAAAGAGAAGCCAGAAGAAGAAAAACCAGAAGTTAAATTAAAACCGGTCAGGCGAATAGAAAAACCAGAGGAAGAGAAACCTGAAGAAGTAATCTTGAAACCCGTCAAACGTTTTCCAAAGGAAGAAGAAACAAAGGAGAAGGTTACTTTGAAACCAATACAGAAAGAGAAACTAGAAGAAGAAACTCCAGAAGTCAAATTGAAACCTGTCAAGCGAATTGAAAAGCCAGGGGAAGAGAAACCTGAAGAAGTAATCTTGAAACCGGTTAAACGTCTTCCTAAGGAAGAAGAAACAAAGGAAGAGGTAACTCTGAAACCAATAAAGAAAGAAGAACCGGAAGAAGAGAAACCAGAAGTCAAACTGAAACCTATCAAGCGATTAGAAAAACCAGAGGAAGAGAAACCTGAAGATGTAATCTTGAAACCGGTTCCTAAGGTCGTGCCTGAAAAGGTCGAAGAACAACCTGAGGAAGAGAAACCCGAAACTTCCATATTCCCATGGCGCAGTGGTAAGAAATCAAAGAAGGTCGTCGATTTCCGAGAAGAGGTTACAGTTGTACCGATAGATCAGGAGAAAGTGATTTCGGAGCACGTAGAAAAAACAATAGTTGCGGAACAAAAAGTGGAGGCTGAAGTAACTCAAGTGGAAATTAAAGAGATGGTCAAAGAAAAGCCTGAGGAGAAGCCAGCACTTCCTTTGCGAAGACCAAAAGAAATTGTGGAAAAGAAGGTTGTGGTCGAAGAGGTAGTAGTACAACCTGAAGTAGTACGCGAGAAAGATAAAGTAGTCGAAGAGGTGACAGAAACATCTGAAGTGTCTTGGAGAAAGAAACGAAAACCGAAGAAACCAGAAGAAGAGAAGGAAGTAATTCAACTGAAACCAATCGAGAAACTTGAAGAAGTTGTAGAAAAAGTTGAAGAAAGAGTGACAGTTCGAAAGGTAGTACAGGAGGAGGAAAAGCCGGAAGAAGTGGTCCTTAAGCCTGTTAAGAGAGAAAAGCCTGAGGAGAAGGCTCGAAAAGAAGAAGTACCCGAACTGAAACCAGTCCAATTAGAAGAAAAACCAGAAAAGCCTGAAGAAGTCGAAAAAACCGTCCTCGAAATGCCAAGAAGAAAGCCTAAAAGGAAAGAGGAACTGGTACCTGTTCCAGTTCCAGTGGACGAAGAAGTCGTCGACGAGACGGTGATTTCCACTCAAGACATTCAAGTAACCAAACAAGTCGAGGTCAAGAAGCAGATTGAACAAGAAGAGGTTGTCGAAGACCGTAAGAGAAAACGCAGACAGCGTACTCAGGTCGACATATCCATCACTGACAAAGACAAGAAAATCGCTCCAAGGTTCATCCAGAAACTTCAACCAGTCATTGCAGAACTTGAAACCACTGCGAAATTCACTTGCACGGTATTTGGCAATCCATTCCCTGAAGTAACCTGGTACAGAAACGAACAGGAACTTCACGCCAGCGAGAAGTATATTATGACGATCTACGAAACGACAGCAACGTTGGAAATAACGAAAGTGAAGGAAGAGGACGCTGGCATGTATTCTTGCAGGGCGTCGAATCCTGCTGGAGTAGCTACATCCACCGTGAATCTCGTGATATTCGGTACTGAACACAAACTATGCGTTCGTGATGTCTGTGTGATTGTCTTTCGGGCATTTTTAAACTGAATTTTTATGAATTAAGGAAACGCTTGAAGTTTGTTTTGCTTTAATGTGCTTTTCTTTAGAGTTTATGTTTAGGTCCAAGTGGCTGGTTACAGAAGGTGTTCTGCTTGAGGGACTACTGAAATTATTAGTGATTCCTAATAATGTTTAGAGGGACATTACACAGTGGGTGTGAATCATGTACTTCTAAGTAGCATTGTAGAGTCAGAGAGAATAAGTAATGACCTGTATTAGTCAAAGATGTTCAATATAATGCAATACGTGTTAAATGAGTTAATTTTAATAGAGAGGGAATGTTCTGATGACTATGTTCTGATAACTACATAGTATTTATTTATGTAAGAGTATTGCATTCATTTTTAGAATGACCTTTGCTAATACATGTTAATTCTTTCCACTTTTCTCAAATTACAATACTATATAAAGAAACTATGTGATTGCGTTCGAAAATGATGACAGCTCAAATCAAGTTTCTATTTTTGTAACTGAATCACTAAAAATTTCAAAACAAGACACCCTGTATAAACTGCTCAGTAACACAAGTAGCACTATTTTAGAGTGTCTTAAGGGAGGGCAATAATTAACTACTGGTAATTTTTAAGATAATATTTTTAGAATGTGTAGTTTTGTGTAATTGTGAATGTTAATTTCGTGGTACAATATTTGATTAACATGAACGATTTTTTTAGCCATTTTAGAAACAAAATAATAGGTTCGACAAATTCACACCATTACATAAACAAAATTTCGATCAAAAAATTTCACTTTTGTGAAAGTTACTATCAAAAAGAAAAATGTGATCGAATATTCATTTATTTTTAAATAGTATAATTAGAGCTTTAGAAAAATTTCTTACTGAAAAGTGAATCTCAAATTATCTGAAAGACATATTTATTTGTTTTTACTTTTGTACTTTTAAAATAAGCACAGAAAATTACACCAAAGTACAAGTTCTCAAAATTTTACCTTCAGAACTACAAGTAGTTGATTTTCCCATGAATGTTACTACTATTATTGGATCAAATTTGAGATGAAGTTCCTTCGTTTAAAAGCGAAATTATAAATTTTGCGTGTAAGTTTTAAACGAAGAAACTCCTGTCTGCTGTCAAATATGACCTAATAATAATAGCAAAACTTTCAGGTAACTGCAACATCTTAATAAACAGGATCCAGGCTCTTGCTCTTGCAGTGTGCGATCCAGCAAAACATTTTCGCATGAAACTTCCTGATTGTTCATCTCGAAATCGCCTTTATCGCGAGTCTAACATTCCGTTTCTTTTCTCAGAAAAAGAAGAGGAGGGCGTAGCGCCCCATTTCCCGAAACCCATCAAACCATTGATGGTCGAGGAGCACAAGCCTGCTCTGCTGGAGTGCGTGGTCACGGGAACTCCCGTGCCTGAAGTGAAATGGTATCGCGGCGAGCAAGAACTGAAACCGAAGAAAGGTAGAGAGATCACCTTCAATCCCGAAACTGGAGAGGCGAAGCTGCACATACTGGAGCCAACACCTGAAGACGAGACCATTTATCGCGTCCGTGCTGTAAACAAATTCGGTCGTGCCGAGTGCAGGGCGAATCTCGTGATCAGTAACATAGTCAAAGTGAGCAAGCCAGAGATCCTGAGAGCGCCGAAGATCACCAGACCTCTGCCAGCTCTGGTAGCCGAGATGGGAAAGCCTCTGACACTGTCTGCTGACTTCGAGAGCAAACCAACACCCGAAGTGAAATGGTTCCGCAACGGAACCGAAGTCGTACCATCGGACAAACGTGTAATCAACATCTACGAATCCACAGCCGAGTTGTTCATCCCTGAGGTGACGAAGAAAGATGGCGGAAAGTATGAGGTCAGGGTTCAGAACCCAGCTGGCGAGGCTAGAAGCTCCGGTTCTGTTACTGTCAGAGAACGTTCTGATAAGACTGACGAGGTTAAAGCACCGAGATTCATCGAGCCCATACAACCACAGATAGTTGCTGAAGGAGAGGTCGTGATCATGGAGGCGCAGGTCGAGTCCTATCCGACTGCCTCCTTTCAGTGGTTCCACGAGACTCGACCTCTGGAGGTAATTAAGTTTGAGGTTCTTTGTTTATTAAAATATTGATACGATCCTCGATTATTGCTGGGAAATAGGAGTTGACAATTTCTGCAATGATCAGGGTTCATGCGACGATCAAAAGAACTACGTATTAGAGGGACCAGAAAGTAATGTCGCTTCTGTGAATGCAAATACTTGTTTATTATTTACCAGCTCACCGTGTACCAATCAATTTTTATTGATCATGTATTGAAAATTTGCACACTAAATGGCAGAAGGTTATTGATAACGAGGACAATTACATAATTGATTAAAAATAAAAACATATTATAAATTTATTTGTTTCAATTTAATGTAAAAGAAACGACATTACTTTCTGGCCCCCCTGATATAATTAGGCTCCCTTATACAATATACTTTTTCTAGCTGCAAATGACCATGATCATTTGTTAAAAATAAATACCGTAACTTCATTTATTACTGAATGAGCAGCCTTTTGTTTTCTAAGTCGTTGAAATGAACGTGGATCTCTATAATCAAAATTCTACCAAAGTTATGGTTACTGTAAAAGTTACTGTATACATCAATTGCACTTTTCTTGCAGTCGACACCACAAGTGAGGATCGTGACGCAAGAGAACCGTTCCATCCTGATGATAAAGGAAATCAAACCCGAATTCGCTGGCACCTACACCTGCCGCGCGGAGAACGTTGGCGGATCGGTCACCTGTACGGCAACCATAAATCTGTTGGAAACACAGTGGGAGGAGACCGTGGAGTTGGTTTCACCTACATTCGTGAAGAGATTATCCCCCGTCAGGGTCATGGACGGTGAAAGCGCGAATCTAACCTGCGTGGTACATGGAAAACCCACGCCTAGGGTGGAATGGTACCACGATAATAAACCGATCAAAGAGGGCAAAGAAATCACCATTTTACAGGACACTGAAGGTGTCTGTAGTTTAGCCATTACCGAGGTGTTCCCTGAGGACGCAGGTGACTACACTTGTCGTGCCGTGAATCCTGTTGGTGAAGCTGTTTGCACGTCGTCGCTCATCGTGGAAGGTAAAGATACAAGTTTTATACATTTACTAAATTCGATGCTACATATTATAAGAAAATGATCGATACAGAGTTTGCCAGTTAGAGTCCATCGACACCAGGTTTGACAAACAGCAATATTGCAATATACATTCTTTGCCTGGTTTGAATGCTGGAGCTTGGATATTGATAGAATTAATGAAATTTAATTAAAGTCGTGTTAAGTTTGTCATTTCTATGAGACTCGATAAATTCCAGTTTTCAACCTGGGTTTTCACACGTATTTAATTTTCAGCATACGAATACGTTCCGGATTCGGAAATTGCGTCCTCGATCGTCGCGACGTCTCTAACTACAGGGCAAAGTGGCTCGGAAGAAGATCTCTTATCTCCCAAGGTATGCAAAAAATGTTTTACACAAAACATATATCACTTGTGTACTCTATATCAAAGATTATGTTTAAATTATAATATGCTGAAGACCGTATAAACATAGAGGAAGTTTAAGGGGCTTGGAATATCATAAAATGAAAAAAATCACTTTTTAAAAAAAATTTTTTTTTACTAAAATTTAAGCGATTCTGAACAATTCTACGCAAAGAAAATTAAATTTGGAGCACTAAGACAGGTAAAAAATATTTGTTGAAAAAAAAAATAGAATTTCTTTTTATAAAATTTCTTTCTTTCTCACGAGAAAAGTTCGACGACAAGAACTTAGTAAAAAGAACGTAATAAAACTGTAAAAAATATAAGGAAATACAACTGACAACTTTCTCGAAGAGAAAACAACGACAGTCAAATTTGCGGAACACCGGAGACGCGGTTACCTTGGTTACAGCCATAGGGTATTGTTTTCTAGGGTAAAGAAGACAGTAAATTTCCGAAAAAGCGGTGTCTTAATCGATTGTGATAAAATTAAATACGATTTGATAACATTTCTATCGATAATCGAACGGGAAATAGACATTTTTATTCTTTTGCGTCTCCTGAAAACCTAGGTTTTTGATACAAAGGTACACTTTTCTCAGAAACCGTTACGCCGATATGAACCAAGTTTTGTACATGTGTTTTCAGATAGTTTGGCCTAATTTACACCGAGGATTCTTTTGAAATTCCAAATAGTTAATTTTTTAAAAATGTGTAAATTTGAAAAAAAAAATGTATATGTCTGCGCGGCGATAACTTTTTTTTAATCAAAATATTGAAAACATCCTCGGTGTAAATTAGGCTGAACTATCAAAAAACATGTGTAAAAAATTTGTTTCTGAAAAAAGTGTACCTTTATACCAAAAACCTAGGTTTTCAGGAGACTCAAGAAACTAAAAATTTGTATTTCTTTTTATCAAAATCGATTAAAACACTGCCTTTTTGATAATTTACCGTCTTCTTTACCCTGCAAAACAATACTCTATGGTTGTAACCAAAGTAACCACGTCTCCGGTCTTCCGCAAAGTTGACTGTCGTTATTTTCTCTTCGAGAAAGTTGTCAGTTGTATTTCCTTATATTTTTTACAGTTGGATCGCGTTCGTTTTACTAAGTTCGTGTCGTCGAACTTTAATTGTGAGAAAAAAAGAAATTTTCTGAAAAAAAAATTTTTTACCACTTTTAGTGCTCCAAATTCAATTTTCTTTGCGTTGAATTGTTCAGAATTTTTGTTAAGTGATTTCTTTTCACTTTTGATGTTCCAAACCCCTTAAGTCGTCGTTTTCTTGGCTTAGAAATACTTTAGAAATATAGATCCTCGAAATTGACAGTTTTCACAAAATGTATTATCGATTTAAACGAAGTTCTCATTAAGAACAACAATCTTCTATGATGTTTAAGATATGTTTTAAAGTTTCAGAGGCAAAAATTCTTTTTTTAAACGAGTTTTCCTTAAAATTAGTGAGAACTGCCACATTCGAGGGTCTGTATTCTTTAAATAATTTCAAAATCAGGATAATGATGACATAAACCTTTCCTATTTCTCCATGGACTACAACATATTTTAATCTGAACAAAATTTTTTATATGTATGACCCGTTGGATGCTTTTTCTAATATTTGTACATTTTTCAGGAAACACCTCTGTTCGACACAGATACGGAAGAATCCGCGCCGGAGATAATTAAGAAACTTCCTCAGTTAATTCCTATTAAAGATGGAGAATTAACCAGGTACAAAGATTCCTTAGAATATATAGATACATGTTACGTACATTTTTTTTTTTTTTTTTTTTTTTTTTGAAAATTGCTCTTTCCTGATGTATTCTGTGTAAATTTTCAAACAATGTTTCTTTCTACTTAAAAATTGTATTCGAATAATAGATAACGGATAAATTCGACACATAAATATTAATTCGTAAAGTTCATTCGATTCAATATAAATATTTGATTCTATAACCCGAAATCTAACTTTTATTTAAAGAGTGCGAGTAATTTTTCCTTTCTGTGAGCTCTTCCTTGTTCAGCTGTAAGATTGAACGCTATTTCTTAACGAAAACAATAGAAGACATTTAAAATACGTCACGTACAACGGTTTTCTTTAATCCAGACTGGAAGTGAAGGTCAGAGGGAAACCGAAACCAGAAGGAAAGTGGTACAAGCAGGGCACAGAGATCGTGCCATCCCAAGAGTTCCAGGTCGAGGAGTTCGAGGATGGCACATCCGTATTGACAATCGCCGAAACTTACCCCGACGACACCGGCGAGATTGTGTTCGAAGCGCATAATCCGCTCGGCGTATCGACCACGACGACTTACCTGTCGGTAGAAGGTAATGACCCCTTCACAGAGGCCAATGTAAAATTTCTAAAACCTGGTGGAAGCTTCGCTAATCTGCTTGATACGAGTTCTTTTCAGCTGCGCTCTTCGATTGGAATCATCATCGAGAATCTCCTAATATATCCCGTACCTTCCATTTACGATATCAAACTCACACTGAACACTCACATCCTTCACCTACACTTTTTTTATATTCTTTTCTCCGACATTCCGCTAACTCGTTGGGCCCTTTGAGTTCCATCCGTTTGACCCTCGAATAGCTGTAGCAGGCTGCAGAGTGTTTCAGGGAAATAGAAAATGAAAATGAAATATATAGGCACAAAATATATAATAATAATAAGTAATAACATATTATACATTACATAAGCGTAATATAATGTAATAATACATTATATATTATTATTATATATGGTATATTATAATATGTATAATATGTTAAATGAATAATAATACATAAGAGAATGATTACTGTGGAGATATTTATCAAATCTACTGAGCTATTGCATGTCAAATCGGACACTTTTTGGAAGTAATTATATTTGGTTGTATATTTCAACGTATTTCAAGGAATTTTCTAAAATTTTAGTAATTATTGGCTACAGCTGTTTGAAAAATTCACTATAGTACAAATTTCAATGCACAAATTGGGAAAGGATCCAAATGATGTAATACAAACTCGAAATTTTCAACATATATTTATTTTCAAACCGCTGGTTATTTAGAACTAAATTTTCTCTTTTCACTTCGTTCTCAGAAATTCCTTATTTGTAAGGAATACCTTCCAAACAATTTAAACTCCATTATAAATCATTGATATTGTGTTCTGAATATCATTAGCAATGCAATGCTACTTATCTCGGAGCCTCCCACGTCACTATTCAAGGGTTGAAGTACAAGTAAGCGCTCTAATCTGAAACAAATGCTTAAACATACGCCCCTGCGGCGTCGCTGTAGAGATGGAACTGAAAGGGTCGAAAGTCAGGGCAGGTATCTGATCTTCCTCTGTCGATCAGGAATCCTCGGAACGAAGGAGTACAGGAAGCCATCGTGGGTCACCCAGATGGAGGAAATGCAAGAAGCTCTAAGAGGTAAGAGCCAGTCTGATGGAATCGAGTGCATGCTGAGTGAAGCAGAGTGCAGTTTTTCGACGGACAGTCTCGACGATCGCGCCATCAGAGACGAGAGTTCCCAGAGAGACAGCTCGACGATGATCAGCGAGTTCTCGTCGACCAGGACGCTGATGAACATCGACGACGAAGGTAGGAGGTGCTTCGAGGAGGAGGAAGAAACTACCCCCAAGGGATTCTTCCTCTCCAGAAGATACTCGGATTCCATGGAAGTCGAACAGGAGATAAACGCCACTGAATACTCCTGGGAGATGAACGTGTCCAACAAAAGAGACACTTTCGACTGGAAAGAACCGTCCGAGGAAAGTATCGAATGCCTGTCCAAAGTGAAAGAATCTCGAGTTGCAACTGTAATTAACCGCAAGGGAACGAGTGGAAGAACGACTTCTAGAAAATTAGGCAACACAACGAGGAAGATATTTGAGACTTCGGAAGAGAAAAATATGGCGAAGAAAAAAGTAGAAATTAAATCAGTTTCGAGTACAGTGTCCGTGAGGATGAAACAAGACTCAATTAAGAGTACCACGAACAAGTCACTGATCACCCAGAATACGAAGCAGCCATCGAAGAGTCCAGTGTTGGGGAAATCAGCTTCACGTTCGCCAATTAGGTCAACAAGGAGCGTCACTGACTCGGACGCAAGCGTGACTTCTAGGTCCCCGTCTCCTATTCGAGCAAAATACGCAAAGATGGCAAACGCCCACGCGAGTGAGAAGCAGAGAAGTTCCAAGGTTAGATCAGAGAAATCTAAACACGTAACAGCCACGACGAAACTAATTAAAGGAAGCAAACCGAAAGAAGAATCGTTTACTGCTGGTGGAATAACCGATAACGTTACCAGCGAAGTAAAGGAGAACGTTTCAGCTGTTACGACGGATGAAAACATGACGGAGATGCTGAGGGATCGAAGAAAGATGAAAATTGTGTTGGACTTTGACGAATTCCCACCGCCAAGGTCGGAGAAGAAGGCCCAACGCATACACACCGACTTCTTGAACGTTCCGGAGCCAGGATTCTATTTGTCACCCATCGAGGAGAACAGCGAGGCCTCCACCGAAAGTGGCCAGAGCAAAATCGTCCCAGAAAACAGTGGAAAAGCGATGGAAACCACTCTGGAATACGATCATGCGAGAAAGTATCACACTTATCCGAAGTCTAGAATTCCCGTGGCGAGGTGGACGAAAGAACGTCGCTTTGGGAAGTTGATGGATCCGAAAATGTACCCATTGGAACCGAGGGAAATCGATCTGGAGGCTTTCCAACAGCTGCACACGGCGGACAGTCAGGAGGAACTGCAAGAATTTTTGTTATTGGAAAGTCAGTGTAGTGGAAACTTCGGATTGGCTGGAAATATGTCGGCATCCGAAGTATCTTGCAGCGAACATCACAGCGAGGATGAAAGAGGCACCATGTCAGGTATCGTTTAACAGCTTGCTGTGTTACTAACAGTCTAATTATTTGTTTTTGTTTTTTTTTTATTTTACATTATTATTCTGCACGAATTTGGTTGTTCTGCGTTACGTGTGTTTTGTTTTTATTTCGGCTAATCAGATTATTGACATCGGGGTCACGCGAGTCGCACAATCACCAACCAGGACATCAGGTAAATTGTTTGTTTGAAATCTTTTACGACAATTCTGTTGTTTTTTATTCAATTTGCCACGTTTCTGTTTCAGCCACGCAATCTGTACCACGATTCATTCAAGAGATAACAGACATTTATACGAGGGAAGGTGATAGCGCGGTGTTCGAGTGCTCTTATTCCGGCAATCCTGCTCCAGGTATAACAGGCATCTTAATTCTAAGGATTCGTAAAATTAATTTGTGTAAATTAGCGGTATTTGGTGGAATTTAAATTCGCCTGTTTCTCAATGCGAAAAAAATTTTAAATATAAATTAAGTACACGTACTGCCACATTTAAAGATGGATCAAAGATAGAGTAATAAATAATACATTTTCTCGCTTAATATTATTACATGGACATAGTTTCGAATTCTCAAGTTATTCACGTTTTCTTCAAATAACTATTTATTTATCATTTTATGTGAGTGAAAATAAACTCTTTCGATAAGTAAAATAACATAAGAATGAAGATGCAATAGTGATTCTTAGAAATTGCAGCCACAACTGAAGTATAGTAAATATAATACAAAAATTAATAAGAAATTGCCACCTTGGTCTAAATATTTTGTAAAAAAGACATTACTATTAATATTTGTAGTAAATCTTGTATACTTTTTTTTTTAAATGAGGAAGACGTCATAACTATATTTTTTTGAACGTACAGACGTTGTATGGTACAAGAATGACAAGATGATCATGAACACGAAGAACGTGAAGGTGCGTATCGACGATGTGGAGATGAAAACGGCGCTGGTGATCAAGCACGCGACCGAGGAAGACGACGCCACGTATGTTTGCAAAGCCACCAGCGAAATAGGTTTGGTAACCACGAAGGCCAGACTGCACGTAACAGGTAAATTCATTAACAAAATTATCTTACAAATTGAATCTTGTCCAGAGACTTCATGAAAGCTAATCTGACTGATAGAACTCACTCTAGTCAAACGCAGTTTATTAAACAATACTGCAGTATATGGTTATTAAATTTTTTATTTTATATTTTGAATCATGGAAGAAATTAATTATTTATGGTGGAGACATAGTTTTGTTCCTGAAAAATAAATTCCTCTAAAATAAATTCTAACCATTGTTTCTTTTATTTTCATTCTAATTAATCAACAGAGCATTGCATATCATGTTATCGTTTTCATAACACAACGTAATATTGCTCGAAAGAAGGAGTTAAACAACGAAATAATGTGTATCGTTAATAAATGTATCCACAGACATAACGGGCGATAGAACGTTCCTAGATGAAGAGCAGATCGTCGACGAAGAGATAATAGAAGTCAAGCCAAAGAAAAAGCCAGAGGAAGAGAAGCCACACAAGAAGAAGAAACCAGAGTTGAAGAAGGCTAAGGAAACGAAAGAGAAGGTGAAAACCGAGCGCGTCAAGATCGACAAGAAGGAAGTGCGCAAGGAGAAGTTGACCCCCAAAGAACAGCCAGAGGAAAAGTTAGTAAATTCATCATCTACTTGACTCATTCACTGCCAACTACGAGATCTCTCATAGTTCAAATTTCTTGCAATTACTCAAGAGATAAGTTTATAGCCTTTTGAATCACGAATTATTGCAAAAGAAGATCGTAAATTTTCTTTTTAAAACAACAAATTTAATATCACTTTTTATTATCAAAATAGTAACCTATATTATACATCTGTATTAAATCTTGGCGCTCAAGGCAAAATATTTTTAATTTGCCTGGCAGTGAATGGGTTAAAGAAGTACTCCATTCAGAAAATCTATTTTTCCCCCAAATAAAAAAATATCCCCTTACGTTTCTTCTCCATTATTCTCAAACCTATTTTTACAGGAAAATCGTCGATGTCGAGGAGACTCAAATACTCGAGTCGACAGAAATCATCGAAGAAAAACCTACAGAGGTCAGTAGCAAACACCGTTCATCTTTGTTTCTAAATCTCTATGAGAATACTATTAGATCCCCACTCAATATAAACACAAATACTCGTGAATAACGCAGGTGTCTCGAGCAAAGAAGGTGGTACCGATCCAGGAACCAGTGATGACCGAGGCAACCGCATCTCTGAAGAAGATCGACGATCAGAAGACTCGAGAATTGCCTTCAAGAACCGAGGAACGTGCGAAACGTGTGGTGCAAGAGCGCGAAGGGGTAGTCGTCGTCTCGGAAGTAACCACCGAGGACCTAGCGCCAGACTTCGTGGTGGAGTCAGTGATCGACCGTGCTCAGGTAACCTCGGAGATCTTGCAGACGGTCTCCGTGTCGGAGGTGCACACGGAATCCAGTGTCCAGGAGATCAGGCGAATGGAAACGAAGCAGAGGAAGGCGAAGAAAACGGTGGTGACCGAAGAGGAGATGCTGGAAGAGAGACCTAGGGAGGCGATCACCGAGGAGAAGCCCAAGAAAAAGAAGAAGGCGGACAGGAAGGTGCGCGAGGAGGTAACCATCGAGGAAATCGTGGAGAGACAGAGGGAAAACATCGCGCGAGAGGTCGAAGAGATCATGGAGATGCTCCACGCGAAAGAATTCGGGCCTGGCGAAGCTCCTCTTCGGGAACTAGCTACCATTGGTTTTCTGGTGCGGCAAGGTGTCTCCGTAAACGAGATCAACGAGAGCCTCTACAGAACAGACAACTTCCCAGCGCTGCGAACACCCGAGGCTCAGAACGCTTTGGTGCAGCTGGTGGAGAGGGAGGGTCATGGTCCTCTCATCACCCAAGTTCTCACGGAGGAAACCACCACCGACGAAAGCATCGTGGCCGCCACCGTTGGTTTCCGCGCCTTCATGAAAATGATCGAGCTTCAGCACGTCACCGTGGAGGAGGTGCTCACCCACTTCGCTCCCGAAGACTTCCGACCCCGTGCTTGGGAAGTTACAGAGGCCACGGAAGTAAGGAATATATTCGACTTTAGTAGTACCTCACCATGTTTTATCTTACGTGATGTCTTCTTTGGATGCATCAGGTGTATGCATAAGTTTTGTAGGTTTTTCTATTGAATTACTTTATTAACCCTTTGCGCTCCCAGCAATTTGGCTATATGCAGGTAGTCAACTTCTAGTCCATGTTTCTTAGATTTCTAAGTTCTGGAATGGTCGCGAACAACTCTTTGCAGTTTGTTAAATTATACGATTTTTTTTTTTAGAATTTTATAGTTTTATTATCCAAACATAATCATATAGAAATAATAATAGTTTAATGGAATTATTGTCCTTCATCTGATTACACTGTCCAACAAATTTAAACTTTTTTTAAATTCCGCGATATCCACTCGGTGATTCTTATAGGGTTCCTCGTCCTAAATATGAATCTGAAAGTAAAATTGCTCCATCACCCTTAGTTTTCGAGAAATTCGCGATATTGTAAATACGGTTGATTTTGAGAGAAAACGTAATACTACTTGAAAACTACGAACGCTAGAAAGTTCTATTTAGTCTTGAAAGATAGAGGAGTGTTTTCTAAATATGAAGACATATTCCTTTAGAATTATCTGCTCTTTTGAATGCCTGTAAATGAACACCGAAGTTCAAAAAGTTGGCGACGCGAGTACTTTTTACGAAATACTTTTGTATTTTTATGAAAAGTTATTCGTCTAGGTCGAATTTACTATGCATTATAGGATTCTGCAAACATTTCTGAAGAGAAAACCACCCGCGGTAAATGTTGGAACGTTTTCTAGTTCGTACAGATCCAGAAAATATTAATTAAGAACGTACGAATTCTGTTTGCCGGCGCGCAGGCTTCGCTCGCTTTATATCGGTGAATCAGGGCCATCGTCATGCGTTCTGCACAATCGTCGCCACGTGCTTGAATAATAACCATCAAATTCTCGTAACTTCGTTAAAATTCGCTCCACATTGACGAATAGAAAACCATTTTAAAGCTTAATGTTTCTACTTTTCGATACTTTAATCTTTTGTTATTTAAGTTAATGTTTGAGGGGTAAACTCTGCTCTAAAGAGAGGGTTTTTTTATAGGTAGCAGTTTCCATTAAAAATTAACAACAAAATATACAATTATAGATTGAATTAATTGTTAAATAATACAATTTAGATTTAAATAAAGTTTGCTCAATACCAAATTAGCAAAAGTCGAATAATTGAAGATACAAAAACGGGAAATTAATGATTAAAATTTAAACAGTGGACAATTGTCTCCGTTTTGTTGAGTTGCAGTATAAATGAAATATTAAAAATGAAGAATTACTTATCTGGAACATGTTAATGTAATACAAAAACCGATAGCGCGTGGCACCGGTTAGGCGAATCCCGTAGCGACGGCCCTGACTGACCGAAACATAGCGAGCAATGACTGTGCAGCGGCAAAACACCGTTCATGCGTTCCGAGTTGACGTTTTGTTAAACCGTATGGATTAGAAACCGTTCCAACATTTGCCGCGGGTGGTTTTCTCTTCAGAAATGTTTGCAGAATCCTATAATGCATAGTAAATTCGACCTAGACGAATAACTTTTCATAAAAATACAAAAGTATTTCGTAAAAAGTACTCGCGTCGCCAACTTTTTGAACTTCGGTGTTCATTTACAGGCATTCAAAAGAGCAGATAATTCTAAAGGAATATGTCTTCATATTTAGAAAACACTCCTCTATCTTTTAAGACTAAATAGAACTTTCTAGCGTTTGTAGTTTTCAAGTAATACTACGTTTTCTCTAAAAATCGACCGTTTTTACAAAATCTCGTATTTCTCGAAAACTAAGGGTGATGGAGCAATTTCACTTTCAGATTCGTATTTAGGACGAGGAACCGTATAAGAATCACCTAGTGGATATCGCGGAAAAAAATCGTGTTGGACAGTGTTATTTATATGAAGTTGTTTGAAACAAATAATGGAAAACGAATGTATTTTTGAACGCTATTGCTTAAGTATATTGATCTTATAACTAATTGAATTTAAACACCCATCGCTTATTAAAACTTAATGATAAATTGTGGACAGTCACACTGACCGTAGGAGTAGAACGTCTTCAAGTACATACCTGGGCAGTACAGGTAGCTTTAGGAGTGCAAAAGGTTGCCAAATGTAATCTTCACTTTTTATATTAAAAACGAGTTTATGTCAACGACGATCTGTTACTTGTTTGGATGCAGGTTGACCAGTCAATATCAAAAACACTTGCTCGTTAGTTCATAAATAACGATATATTGCTTTTTAGTACCGTTCCGACATTCTAATTTTTTCATTTTGAAAACTTAACTTAATGTAGCTGATAGACATAACTCAAAATTTATCGAATTCCTGGCTACTCGACTAGCAACGCGTGCACATTCTAAGAATTATTTTCTCCAGGTTGAAACGGAAGAACGCGTTACGGAACGAGTGGATATCGTCCGCAAAACGGAGGTCCATTTCATGGGTAAGTCGAGACTGCGTGATGTGAGGTTTGAAATAATAACAAAAAGACACGAAATCATTAAAGATCTTCGGACTTGCAACGTTACGAAACCGTTGCACTTTTCTCCTAGACTTTAAAGATCGTATACTTTGGTGTGTGCTTGCGTGGCTGCCTATAAATACAGTTTGTACATTTTCCGTTTTCTTTTCATATTTTTTTCTCTTTTTTTTTGTAAATATTTCGCGGCTTCACAGCTAGATGTAAGCTCGACTAAGCATGCATTTTTTTCTTGTACATACATATAACCGTACGCGAGGAAACTCTCGTTTTCTTCGCTACTATTGTACGTTGTACCATTGTACATTTGATTTTGTCGAATAAAAACTTTCTTCTCGCAACGTGCCATAATAACCCTGTGTGTTTTTTGTCTTCGTCTAATTCCCCGTTCCCAGTTCTCCCACGAAAGCAAAAGATTTTCTGATTGCAGAGAGGAGGGACGAAAGAAAAGCTGTCCGCACACAGGATATTCGAGACATTAAAGGTTTGAAGCAACGAGTTTCAGTGCATGAGATACACAATCGTATAATTGGCCATTCGATTAACGAATGGAGAGCAGCATTAATAATCTTTCTTATCATATATTCGAGAAACGCTTCAGTGTCCGGGCAGTCGACGCCACATCGAGATATCCTGGCATCTTTACATTTCATTCCTGTTTTATTTAGTCGCCTTACATTTCAAGGCTCAACATTCCAATATATGTACCAAGTACTTTTTTCTACCTTTTATTTATACAAACTTTCGATGTACTTCTTATAGACACTTCAAATTAAGTAAGAAGACTTTAATCGTGGTGATTTATAAAAAAGGATCAAGGAATGTAAGGATATTATTTCGAAATTCTTAGGCATGACGATTCGATATAGGTTCACGAATTAATCGTATTAGATTGATATACTACATTCCAGTAACATTTCTTTTAATATTTTAGTCTCCTACGTTCTTCTATCCTTTTATTAGATCGCTTTGCCTATAGAATGTTTACAAACCGAATGTGGTAATTCTGAACGGATACCAAATTTTTCATTCATCGTACCGAATCAAATTTCGAGCTTCTAGATCATTCTAATTTCTTAACGAAAAATCATCTCGCGTTCAGCTCGCTTAGACTGACTAATAGTACAAGTAAATAGCATAGGAATGAAACAAATACATGTAATGTATGTGCGTATCGATCATACGATACGGTCTCTACGTAATGATTTTATTTTATTATTCTTTCAGATGCATGAAGCTTTACTTGATCGAATAATAGCAGTAAAATTTGTCTGCTTAAGCCGCTATGCTTTCCACGCGCCGTATCCCTTCACTATAACATCTCCTATCCATAGTTTAATCGGCCCTGTTAATCACTTTCCGATCCAGCACCAAAACTCAACACTTCGCGTTGCGAGCTTCGCGCTGCTAATGCAGTTTGGATGTAAGTAGTAATGAAGCTTTGCCGTCAGTCATGTTCATGTATTTGATAGTGAATAATACAACGTGTTTTCTACTTTTATATCATCTCATCAGTTGCATAATTTGTTCGTGTTATCTACTTTGCAGGAAACTATGAAATAGATATTAGAGAATATTATCGCGTTACATCAAACAATTATACACGGATGATTTCAACGATAATCTCACGAACAGGATGTTTCATAGTTTCTAAACACACGGCGTCTACAATTTTCTGTTAGTCAGTACTGTTGAATGCAACTTTGCTGTTTTTACATACTTCTTGTTACTGTTACACATTCAAGTTACACACTCACATGAATCTCTGCATAACAATGTTGTCCTACATACGAGGTAATTAGATGCGAGATTTATATGTTTTTTTGTTTCATTTTGTTCCATTGATAGCAAGCACGATGTGTAACAGACAAGCACTTTTCCCTCTTTTTTTTTGTGTTCATGTTGGTTTGACTTCTGGCCGGCTATTTCTATTTCTTTCTACTACTACACGAATCTCACACACGCATCACTTGTTAATAAAACAACGTACGCCCTAGCGCCTTTTACTCAATACCACTGCACATTACATACCGCCAAATGAACATTCCAGAGACATCGTAATTTAACAATGATACGAGTACGGTTTACATTCCTGAATACGGTCACAGAGATACACTGTCGAACAATTTATGCCATCATCGAGAACGAAGTATTATGGTAAATAGTCTAGCGATGTTAACCCAAGCAGGACGAAATTTAAAAAAAAAATAATATTGAGGTAACGTCCTTACACTTTTATCGTAAGTTAATGATTAGTCGATACATTAAAAATTATAATAAGAAAATATAGGTTAAAGTGAAATAGTACAGATTCTTTATTGTTAATGTTTAGTTTTGACTGTATATAGTTTTAGATATATTCATGAAAAATTAATTTTCTCGTCTTTAAAGGGTTAATATCCGCTATGAACAGAAAACAACATTAGGCTGTTGAGTAAGTACTTTGTAATATTTCAATATATTTTATTTTAAAATCTGAATTACTTTGTAGCTTATTAGTGGTCTACAAGCATTCTCTTTTACATAAAAATCGAACTTTGTAAAAATCAAATATACCAATGTATTCCTCAAATAATTGATCGTTTATCTGGCCTAGTCCTGTTCAATTATTTATCTGAGAAAGGTAATATTTTCTTTCATGAATCGACATTCTCTATCTCTATTCGTCATTGTCAACAATAAAATTTATATTTTATTCATTTTAAAATATCAGGTTTTTATTTAATATTATTAAACATCAGAGTTGTGTGCTATTCGTATAAATTCTTATTCAAACAGAATTTTATTCAAATTAATTTTCGTTCAAATATTGATTTATTCGAATACATTTTCCTTTGAATGAAATTTTATTTGCATAAAACCTGTTCAAAAGCGTATTTCTTATTCAAAATAAATTCTAGTAAACATCTACTACCTTAATTTCTTTTTATTCAAATCATTTTGACACCATCTCATTCTAAATCTGTATTTGTTTAAAATTGAAATTGAGAAATAGAAAGAACATACTCGACAACTCACTACAATCAGATAAAACTATACGATACCTTTGGAAGACGCGTAGAAATGAAACACGCTGTCCACACACACCATATCCGCTGTTTTTTTTTCACTCCAACCTTTTTGTTTCCTTTTTATTTTTAACATTACACAAGCTCGTCCGCCGTGCACTGTCCGTAGGTTGTTCACTCTTGTTTCGTTGAAGCACGATTCTTGTCTTAGCAAAAGCATCCGCTCAGTGGCTCGTCGCATGAAGTCTGAAAAAGAATGGTTTTCTTAATAGCAAGTGAGAGAGAGCGAGCGAGCGAGCGAGCGAGTCAGTTACATGCGAACACTCGTTATCCGATTGACACAAAAGAATTCTCACATACTTTCCACAGAATACGAGGACACACGGCAGGCACACACAACACTGCGCAAACGCAAAGATACAAAACCAACGGAACAGATCGAGGAGAAAATGGAAGATAGGGACGAGGGGGTTCAGATTGTAGAGATCGAAGAAACGGAACAGGAGAAGAAGAAGCGAAAGGACGTGGAGGAAATCGAGGAAGAGATCGAAACTGTAATCGTTGAGACAGACAGGAAGGGCAGACTGACTCAAAAGCAAAAGAAACGCGACGATTTAGAGAAGGAGGTAGAGGTAGAGGAGGAGGAGGAGATTATAGAAAAGGTAAAGAAAGGATTGAAGCCTAAACGGTCGCAAATTGCCCGCGATGAGGTTGAATTAGAGGAAATCGAGGAGTTCGATATTAAGGAAGACAGATCTACGGCTTCCATGGTTTTGAATGTTTCTAGTCAACGTCACCAAGTGGTGCCTTTAGATCGTACTACCGAGCAGGCACCTGGAAAACCTGAATTAGAGAAAGCAAAGCTCACTATGGATACCATTATCCCGTTGACGGAGCACTTGGTGGCTGTTCAAGAGAAAGAAATCGACGACATCAGCCAAATTAAGCCCATCGAACGCAAAGCATCACTTTCCATCTCACCAATGGAACCCTACTCGACCACCGAGACAACCGTGCAAGCTTCCACGGGTGAATTCTCCGACACATTCAAGCCCACATCTTACGAGGCAACGCCAGCGATAATTCCGTCGGAAGGTGTCGTCGTCAGCGAAACACTGACCAACGACGCGGATCTGTCCAGCTTGACCATAACCAAACAGGAAATCAGCAAGACAGCAGACGTCAGCGTAACTGTTCAAGAGGCGACAACCGTTTACGAGACGATGGTCAGTCAGAAGGAAGTGCCAACCGAGGACTTCGTGACGCCACTGACTGCCAAGGCTGAGGACACCATATTGCCGCAAGTGGGGCTGTCGGTCTACGAAGTTCAGGAAGGTTTAGCAGAGGACAAGCTGGAACCGATGAAAACGGTCCCAACGAAACCCAGAGTTAACGTCACCGCGGTCGAACCTCTGGTTGTGGAGGAAGTTCGCGCCGAGGACAAACCAGGAAAATACTACCCGGAATTGATAGTTCCCACGGAGATTGCCACGCAAACTATAATATCTCAACGACAACGTGTCACCGAGGAAATGCACGCTCCCGAAAAAGAGGGCGAGTATGTACCAGGAAGACTGCCACCCAGTCAAAAGGCACAGATTGGAATTTCATATGGAAACGAGACAGCAGTTGTACAACAGAATGTGATTCAAGAGAGCGAGGGAATATATGTCTCCGAACGAAAAACTGACACCTTCGAAGCTACCACAAACGTCACGTTGCTGGAAGGGGTCTCCGTGTCCACCGTGCAAACTCAGGACACAGAAAGTAGCTTGACGATTGAGGAAACGAAGCAGGCCGTGGCTGATTTGAACATCATCGAAATCCCATCAGCTGTAACCGTGGAAACTGTACCCTCTGAGAAGGAGAGGGATTATCAGCCAGGTGATAAGCCAGCGACGAAAACAGCCGAGACTTCGATATCTTCTCTGGAGATCGGTTCTATAGCGAGCACGCTCGTTCAAGAATCAGAAGGAATTTATCAGCCAGAGCAGAAACCCACCAAAGTGCTGGCCGAGACGTCGATCAGACCCGAAGAATACGTACTGGTCTCCGAAATCCAGACAGCGGATTATCCGTCAGACTTTATGGATGAACTGAAGTACGTCCAGGAAAGCGGAACCGTGACAGTGCAATTAACAGAGGCGAAGGTGATCCAGGAAACCCTGACTCACGACCGCGAGGAGAGAATGGAGGACGCGACCAAGCCAGAAGAACGCATAGTGGAAACGAGTTACGACGCCATTAGGGGAGTAGAGGTGTTCCAAACCACCTCGATAGAGAAAGAGGCTGACCTGAAGATCTTCGAAATGCCGGAATCCCATCGTGGAAAAACTGTACCCACTCATCCGGTGGTATCACTGGAGGTGGAGATGACCCAGCCTGAAGATAACTTAGGGGAAATAGCAAAGGACGTTCCATCGTCTGGAGTGGCGAAAATAGAACCAATAGGCTTGCAGGAAACCGTCGTGGCCGAAACTGTGGCTGATGAGGACTTGGCACCTGTCCAAGAAGACAAAGTTCCTGACTCCAAGGTTGCTGAGATCGCTATGAACGAAATCGAAAGTGTCCATACTACCATGGTGGTAGCCAGCGAACAAGAATCCGAGTACACTCAGATCTCTGAAGTCAAGGGAGCCTACGCCAGCACGGAATACACCACGCAGGACGCCACGATGATCGAAGAGGTAAGGACCCATTCCCCAACGGGAGAATACGTGCCTGAAGAGAAGCCAGCGTCAGGTGTGGCTCAACCATCCCATGTTCCATTGGAAAGCGTCACGGTAGCCATGCAGGAGGTCGCGGAGAAGGAGGATCTATACAAGATCGACGCAAGACCAGACGGAAAAACGGCCATTGTGGAGCTCACGGAACCTAGACCAGGCGCGACGGTATTGGAGATAATTCCACACGATCGTGAGAACGTTTATAGCCCCGATGCCCGACCACAAGACTACACAGCTCAGCCGTTGATATCTGGCCACACGGTTGCTTTAAAATCGGAGACCTTGGCCGAGCAAAGCACCACAGATATGAGCGTCGATCAACCAAAGTCTGGGAAGGCAATCCCTCAACGCGAGGCTTTGGAGGAACTGATAGTAACCGAAACGAACATCGCTGAGACGGAGAAGATTAGAGAAGAAGATGTTCTGCCAGTCACGCAGAGCGCAGAGATGGAGATCTGCTCGAAGACCGAGAAGCTCACGGTGACGGAAGTCATGAGCGTGCTGAACGAAGAGAAATTGCAAGTTGAGGATCTACCAAAGGAGCGAACAGTCACGATGGGTATCACGGGTGGCCACGAAGTAGCTGAGATGCAGGAGACGATCCTTGCGAGCAACATCAACATCCTGGAGGAGGAGAAAGCGAAAGAGGAACACGCCAGCCAGCAGCAAAGCGGATTGGAGATCGTCGAGCAGACGATGATATCGGTATCAGAGAAGGAATCTCCTTGGCACGAAGACGTGAAGCCTGATACCAAAAATGTTGAAGTTGTTTTCCAGGAGGGAGAAGGTATAGTTGTTGGTATGACCTATCCTGAGGACAAGGAAGGTGTATTCACTCGAGGAGAGAAGCCAAAAGGCGCCGAAGCCACGGTCGACATCGAGACGCAAGGAGTGGCGTCCAAATTTGAAGTTCTCAGCAACACCGGTCTCAGTGAAATGCCAGATGAAACCGTCACTGAAATGAAACCTAAGACCACGATATTACCGATCGAAACTGCCGTTGCTGAAGAAGTCCAGACCAGAGAAACCGAGGTTCCGTTCACCGAGATCAAACCCACGGATAAGAAAGCGAATCTTGAGTTCGTAACTGGCGAGGGTCTGATCGTTTCAACCGTGACAGCCGAAGACAAAGAAAGCTTGCTGCCAGAAGCGGAAAAGCCCGAGATCAAATCCGCCAGCTTCGACATTCCGACACATATCGTGGCCCAAACGAGCGAAATGACCACAACCGATAATCTCGGCGAGTTTAAACACGAAGAGACTACCACCGCGATAGCTACAACCGATCACGTCACTTTCCATAGTGTCGTGACATCCGAAACTGCTCCTGGTGACCTCGAAAAGCCAATGGAAGATTTCGTGCAACCTGATAAGAAGATGGTCGACGTTTCTTTCGAGGAAGGTATAGGAGTCACGGTGACCGAGACCATAGCTTCGGACAAGGAGAAAGAGTACTTCAAGAAGCTGGAAATCGAGGGCGAACAGGCTACTCTCAGCTTCGATGCGCACAAGGTTGCTCAGATGATGGAGGTTACTCCAGCTGCTCTATCTGGAGATTTAACTGTACCGACACCTGCGACGTTTGCTGCCAAAGAAGAACGACTGCCATTCGAGAGCATCGTTCAAACCGAAACCATCGTATCGGAGACCGAGAAAGAGTTCACAGACAAGCCTGTGATATCCAACAAGGCTGAAGTGTCCATCAGCGAGATCATCAGCGCAACCACAACCACTGAAATTCCAGCTGACAAAGAAGACATTCTTCGCATACCTGAGAAACCATCCGAGAAACAAGCCAATGTCGAATTCGCTGGCCACGTAATTGCCGAGAAGACCGAGATCACTGTGGATTCCAGCGCTGGAAAATTAGAGGAGTCGAAACCAGTCTCCGCGTCCGCCGTATCATCTAATATACCGTTGGAAGCAGTGATCAGGTCGGAAACTCAACCAACAGAGGCGGAAGGACTTCTGAGTAAGGACAAAGCGCCAACACAAGCTCTGGCAGACTTGTCTGTAGTTGAAGAACAAAGCATACAAGTATCTGCGGTAGTCTTAGAAGACAAGGAAGAGGAATACAAATCTACAGAATTACCAGAAATGAGAACCGCTGGAAAGAGCTTGGTGTCTGGCCACGTAGTGGCTGAAACCACGATGCAGGTTACCGACTTCAGCACCGGTGATTTCGTCGAAGAGAAACTTTCCGAAGCAACAGCAATGCCAGAACATGTTCCGTATGCTTCTTTGATCGAGTCGCAACCCGTTGTTCAAGAGAGCGAGGACAAATTCGTGCCATGTTTAATGCCAGAGGACAAGAAAGCGATCGTTGACCTCGAAGAGGGCAGAAACATCGTGACCGTGTCTCAAGTAACTCCCGCTGACAAGGAGTCTCTGTACGTGTCTGAAGAGAAGCCCTCGAAGCACGCAGCTTCCGTTGGTTTGGATACAACTCATGGAATCGCTGAAACGACGACAGTCTCTGTCGAGGACTCTGTCACAGAGGTGACTGTAACAAAAGCGGACACCAAGACGGCGTTGTCGACCCAAGAAGTGTACCAAAGCGTACTGGTTACACAAGATATAGTCCAGGATCAGGAGAATACGTTCGAAGGTAAATTCAAACCAGCCGTGCAGAAGGTAGAAGTTTCTATCGAGGAAGGTAAACGCGTGACCACCGTCACAGAAGTTAGCGTGGCTGATCGAGAAGATGTGCTGAAGCCCATCCAAGAAGAGAAGTCTCGATTAGCCGTGCCAGCCATCGTTGCTGGCCACGAAGTCGCTGAAAGATCCGAGATCATTCCTCAGTTGACCACCGGAGAAGTGGACGTTATCAAGCCCACAACAGCGACTGCGCAGATGGGCCAGAAGCCTTACGAGACAATCGAGATGACGGAACAAGTCCTGGCGGAGAAGGAAATGGATAAAATCGAAGAGATAACAATGCAGAAGACCAGTGCTCGCGTGACGGTGGATGAAAATAGGTTCATCGCTATTACCGAGGCGACTACCACGCAAGACGTCGAGACGGAACTGTCAGAGATGAAGAAGCCTCGCGAAGAAGTGGCGAAACCAGCCATGGAAGGCAAAGAGGTCGCCGAGCAGATGGAGGTTAATCTGAGAGAAGGACTCGGAGAAGTTCCTCAAGCGCCACGACCGACTGCGTTCGAAGCTCAACCTACGCAGACGACACTAGAGAGTGTAGACATCAGCGAAACAGTTGCTCAAGAGCATAGTATGGTGTTCGAGGGTAAACTGAAGCTCGACGAACGCAGCGCCACGGTCACCTTCGTCGAAGGAAAGAGTATCACGGTTGCCCACGTCGTCACGCAAGACAAGGAAGACACGATGACCATACCGAAATACGAAGAGAACAAGGCAGAGGTGACCCTGACGAAGGTAGGCATGGACGTCGCACAGACAGCTCAGGTGTTCATCGACCAAAGCACCGGATCTGTGCAACCGCTAGAAAAGCACGAAGCGAAAGCTCATCCTAAGCAGGACGCCTTGGAACCGATCATTGTTGAAGAGACACCTAGCGCGGAAAGCGAGGGCACCTTTGACAAATATCCCAAGACAGTCTCTTCTGTAGCTGTTCCAACGTTCGAAGAAGGACACGGAATTTCCATCACGGAGGTGACATCCGCGGAAGTGGAGTCCCAACTGAAGGAGAAGAAGCTGGACGTCTCGCAGACAGCCACCAGCACTATCATCACTGAACGCAATATCGTTGAAACGACTACGGTCGAATCTCAAGTGAACGTACCTGATAAGGTTAAAGATATTGATGTCACTCCTCAAGTAGCCGTCCCTGGCCAGGACATGTTTGAGAGCATCATCGTCAACGAGAATATAGTCGAAGAGAGCGAACGCACCTTCGAGGGCGCGTTCAAGCCACAAACTCAAACAGCGGACGTCGACATCGAGAAAGTGAAATCTCTTCAAGTTTCCGAGACGATCACGGAAGACAAGGAAAGCGTCTTCGACGTTGCTCTTAAGCGCGAGGGAGTCACAGCAACCCAGGACATCAGTCTACTCGAGACTGTCGTGGGCTCCATGGTAGAGAGCATGCAGAGCATACAGGAGATCCACGAAGAGAAACAAGTGTCTTCCCAAGCGACCATAACCCAGACAGTCATAGAAACTGCAGTGAAGATGGAGACGACTGTGAGCGAACGCGAAGACACATTCGAAGGAAAGTTCAAACCTGAAGAGCAGAAAGGCAAGCCACAATTCGAAGGACTAAGCACCGTCACGGTCACTGAAGTTGTTTCTAATGAAACCGAAGAGACCCTGCCAGCGGCGATTGCTCCCAAAGAGCAACAAGCACAACCCAGTCTAACTGGTAGGGAGGCTCCTGAAGTTTTACAGGTGATTACGTCTGTGACCACCGAAGATCTGGAGAAGATGACGAAATTGAAAGAACAACAAGGTACAGTGGAAGTAGAAGAATTGACGTCTGTGGCAGTGAGTGAAGTAATTTCCAACGAAGCAGAGGACGTTCTCACTTTGAAGACTACCCCCAAGGACCAGAAGGCTGACTTCAATATTCTCGGCAGAGAAGCTGCTGAGACGTCTCAGGTGACGACAATAGCCGAGACAGAAGATCTCACGCTGAAACGACCCGAGGAACAGAAGGGTAAACCGAAAGTAGACGAATTAACTCCTCTTACAGTTTCACACGTGGTGTCTGGCGAGGCAGAAGAGGCGATGCCCGTTCCTGAAGTTCCGAAAAAGAAGACAGCTCAGCCGAGCTTGCTTGGAAGGGACGTCGCTGAAACGATGCAGGTCCTGACGGTGGCCAGCGCTGAGGAACTTGCGGCATCAACAGCTCCCGAAGAACAGAAGGGCAAACCGCAAGTGGAAGAATTGGCACCACTGACTGTTTCTCAGGTTGTTTCTCACGAGGCTGAAGAGGTACTGCCTACGCCTGAAGTGCCAGTCGAAAGAGAAGCGCAACCAAATCTTATAGGCAGGGATGTGGCTGAAACGATGGAGGTGTTGACAATGTCGAACGTGGACACACTGGCTGAAGCTAAGAAGCCTGGAGAACAGAAAGGAGTCCCTGGCCTCGAAGAATTCGTTTCTCTATCTGTATCACAAACCGTATCCACGGAAATGGAGGACGTGTTACCTAGTCCTGAAGTTCCGACAGAGAAAATGGCTCAACCCAGTATGCTCGGTCGCGATGTGGCAGAAACAACGCAGGTGTTGACCATGATCAGCGCAGAGGAGTTGACAACAACGCGAGGACCCGAAGAACAAAAGGGACAGCCAAACGTAGAGGAACTGACCTCGCTGACGATCTCTCAAACGGTGTCTCACGAAACAGAGGAGACTCTGGAGAGTCCAATAGCACCTAGCTCGGTGACAGCTAAACCAGCGTTATCTGGAAGAGAAGTCGCTGAAACCAGCCAAGTTCTCACTGTGACGAACGTGGAGGAACTGGAGAAACCTATCTTGCCTGAAGAACAAACAGGAAAACCACGACTAGACGAGCTGACATCGATAACAGTGTCTCAGGTAGTGTCCAACGAACTGGAAGATACGCTGCCAATACCTGACAAGCCGAGCGAGAAAATTGCTCAGCCACAAATGACTGGCAGAGAAGTGGCCGAGAAGAGCGAAGTGTTGACAGTCTCCAATGTCGAGGAGCTTCAGAAACTTGAACAACCAGAAGGTCAAAAGGGAAAACCCGATGTCGAAGAATTGAGCTTCATAACTGTCTCCGAAGTGATCTCAACAGAAGCAGAAAAAGAACTGCCGAGTCCTGAGGCGCCCAAAGTGCGCAAAGCGCTGCCTCAGATGTCCAGCATAGAAGTTGCAGAAACATCGGAAGTACTGACGATGACTAGCACGGAGGAGCTGCCAAGACCGAAAGCTCCCGAAGAACAGAAAGGGAAACCGCAATTGGAAGAGCTGCTCTCGTTGTCAATCTCGGAAGTTGCGTTCGGTGAGGCAGAAACGGGACTTCCCACGCCTGACGAACCCACTTCGCAGACTGCTAAACCCAGTCTCCTGGGCATTCAGGTTGCCCAGAAATCTCAGGTGATTCCGTCGTCAGCCACTGGCGAACTGGAAGAGTCGTCGAAACCTGAAACGAAGCAAATAGTTCCCGAGCAAATTCCATTCGAGAGCATCGAGCAATCGCAGCCAGTTCCCCAGGAGAGCGAAAGCACGTTCGTGGTGGAGAAGACGACGAAAACGGCGACGGCTGATGTCTCATTCCGTGTGTCGGAGAGTCTGGAGGTGATGCAGGTTACGGCCACGGAACAGGAAGCCAAGGAGGTGATCAAAGGCGTAGCGAAAGAAGCGTCCGCTCAACCGGACGTGATCAAACGCGAAGTCGCTTTGAAGACCGAAGTTCAACCCGAGGACGTAGCGTCCGAGTTCAAGGTGACGAAACCAGAAAGTAAGACGGCCAAAGGTGTCGATGAGATTCAGCAAGGTGTTATCGTAACCGAACACCTGTCTGCTGATGAGCTAGAGTCAGAACTGCCCGAGTCTGTGATACCTTTCGCGAAGTTAGCGAACGTTTCTATCGAAGCCGAACACCTGGAAGAAGTTGTGGGTGAGTATTATTGCTATAAAGGTATGCAATTGGCACCGACGGGACGGACGAGAACAGTGACGATTAGGAAAGGACCCGATGACGTGTTGACTGTAGCCATTAATGTTTTCATGAGATAGTAGGAGAGGCTCGATCGAAGTGGAAAAAAGATCTGCGCACAAAATGTGTAAATAGATCCAAGCAGGTTAAGTGGATGTAGGCTCGTGAAATGGTAGGGTAGGTGGAAAGGAAATGAGGTCAAGGTAGGTATGGATGTCACACAGAATCAGACACGATCGAGATGTACATCACAAAGCAACTACACACAGAATACACAACAGGACATACCATTCATTACCAAAATAAACAAAACTGTGTTCGTACGATTTTGTACGCTTGAAAGAAAAAGACAAACAATAAAAAGGTCTACGCAGCAAAATATACAATACCCTTTTACCGATCAACGATATATCGCGATTAACTGAGAAGTCAAACCAAGTAAAGCAACCAACAAACGAACAAATGTCACGACACGTTAATCATATCACACTTGTTCTGTATACATTTCAGAAACTACAGAAGTACCAGCGCAACAACATCACATCACAATTACACAACACACAACAAAACACGATACGCCACAGCAACAGACGATTGAATCCGATACAGAGGTAATTGAGGAATACACAACAAAATTCAGGCGCGGGAGTACAGACGATGAAGCAGCAGCGGTTAAGACAAAGAAAACGATAATAAGAAAGAAGAAGCCTAAAACGGAAGCAGAGGAAGACAATGTCGTCGTCATTGAAGAAGAACTGGAAGATATCAAACCACAAGTGCCATCGATACCAAAGAAACAATTTATGCCTATAGAAGAAGTGACGACAACGATGGATGTTGAAGAAATAGTTCCGTCGAGAATCGACGAGGCTGAGGACGTAACACCAAAGGAAGAAGAAAAAGTTGAAATAAAAATAACTGAAGTTCAGGATGATTCAAAAAAGGTAACGAAGAAAAAGATAATCCGGCGACGTGGAAAAACACAACAAGTGACAGAAGAAACAACGATCGAAGAAGAAGGAAAAGTACCAATAACGACAGTCGTAACGAAACCCACAGAAATAATTGAAGATGTAGAACACATCAAACTTAAGAGAGGAGAATATACAGAGGAAGAAATACCAGAAGAACGTACGAAACCAATCGCGCCATTACAATATGTCACACCTAAAATAGAACAAGTAGAAGAACAAGTCACCGTAACGGAAGAAACAACAAAAGAAGGCAAACCGAAAAAGACGACAAAGAAGAAGGTTATTACACGGAAAGGCAAAGAACAGCAGGTTACAGAGGTAGTAACGGTTGAAGAGCAAGGCAAAGCTCCAGTGACAAGTGTTACGGAGGGACTTGTAGAAGAAATAGTCGAAGAGTTCATAAAACCACTCCCCAAACCAGAGTATGCCAAACCATCTGAAGTAGAAGAGGTTCGTGAACAAGTGACAGTAACAGAGGAAGTAACGAAATTAGGCAGCCCAAGGAAGACCACAAGGAAGAAAATTGTCAAACGTAAGGGCCAAAAACAACAGGTAACAGAGGTAGTAACAGTTGAGGAGCAAGGAAAGGCA
>NW_026535289.1:1999678-2000444 GCF_026225885.1 Hylaeus anthracinus | reverse complement strand
AGCCCAAGAAAACTACCAAGAAAAAAGTTATTAAACGTAAAGGAAGAAAACAACAGGTAACTGAAATAGTGACTGTTGAGGAACAGGGAAAAGCCCCAGTGACGACTGTAACAGAAGGGCCTGTAGAAGAAGTAGTAGAAGAAGTACTGATGCCACTACCTACGCTAGAGTCTATCAAACCATCTAGTGTGGAGGAAGTGCGAGAACAAGTAACCATCACACAAGAAGTAACAAGTGAAGGCAAGCCGAAGAAAACCACCAAAAAGAAAGTCATTAAACGAAAAGGAAAGAAGCAACAAGTGACAGAAGTTGTCACTGTTGAAGAGGAAGGCAAGGAACCAGTCACAACAGTGACTGAAGGACCTCTGGAAGAAGTCGTTGACGAAATCATAAAAGCTTTACCTGTTCCAGAATTAGCTAGACCATCAGAAGTGGAAGAGGTGCGAGAACAGTTAACAGTCACTAAAGAAGTTACCAAAGAAGGTAAACCAAAGAAGGTCATCAAGAAGAAGGTCATCAAACGTAAAGGTAAAGAACAGCAAGTAACTGAAGAAGTTACTGTCGAAGAGCAAGGCAAAGTGCCGGTAACCACTCTTACTGAAGGGCCTGTAGAGGAAGTAGTTGAAGAGACCATTCAGGCACTGCCTGCCCCAGAGTACGTGAAACCATCAGAAGTGGAGGAAGTACGTGAGCAAGTTACTGTTACTGAAGAAGTCACTAAAGAAGGCAAACCAAGGAAGGTCACCAAGAAGAAGGTCATTAAACG
>NW_026535289.1:1976361-1999668 GCF_026225885.1 Hylaeus anthracinus | reverse complement strand
TTACTGTCGAAGAGCAAGGCAAGCGACCGGTGACAACTGTTACTGAGGGTCCTGTAGAGGAAGTTCTTGAAGAGATCATTAAGGCACTGCCTGCCCCAGAGTACGTGAAACCATCAGAAGTAGAAGAAGTACGAGAGCAAGTTACTGTTACTGAAGAAGTCACGAAAGAAGGCAAACCAAAGAAGGTCACCAAGAAGAAGGTCATTAAACGTAAAGGAAAAGAACAGCAAGTAACTGAAGAAGTTACTGTCGAAGAGCAAGGCAAGAGACCCGTGACAACTGTTACTGAGGGCCCTGTAGAGGAAGTAGTCGAAGAGACAGTTAGACCTTTTCCGGCGCCAGAATATGTTAAACCTACTGAAGTAGAAGAGGTGCCAGACGAAGTAACAATCACTGAAGAGGTAACGGAAGAAGGTAAACCGAAGAGGACTGTTAAGAAGAAAATTAAACAGAAAGCCGTTCGGGAGGTAGTGTCTGAAGTTGTGGCCGAACTGGAAGAACCTAAAGCTCCTGAAGCTCCATCAGGTGAACCTAAAAAACTTGTTAAGCTACAGCGCATTAAAGTTAGTAAATTTGAAGCCACAAAGCTCGATGTACAAGAAGTTTCTTTCGACAAACCACAATTTGCTCAAATTAAATTGCGAAAGACTCCTGTGGCCAAGCGTCCAGAGGAGAAGAAGAAGGAGAAATTCCCACGTATTTTGCTAAGAAGTCGCATTACTTCCATACTCTGGCCACCTGCTGCAAAGCACTTGAAGGTCACTGAACTAGAACCAAACGAAGTTCAAAATGGTATTCTGTCCCGTAACGTTGAGGAAGCTGCAACCTTGCCCAAATTGAAGAAGAAGAAGGTGAAACGTTTGCAGAAGGAAATTGCTAAATTGGAGCAACTCGATAAAGAATTCGAAGAATTAAAGAAGGAATTACCGTTAGAGAAGCTAGAAGAACCAATTACAGATGAAAAGCCAGAAAAGAAAGTCAAAAAGAAAAAGAAAAAGCCTGAAGAGAAAGTGGCGGAAGATCTGAAACCTAAGTTAATGAGAATTAGTATCAAGGAACAGAAACCAACAAAACCCAAAATCGAAGAACCTGCTACTCCTTTGTTCGCCCAAATAAAGTTAAAGAAACCTCGTGTTACTCCAAAGAAGATTGATAAAGACGAAAGCAAATTTCCAAAGATTTTGTTACGTAGCCGTATAACTGACCACGAATGGCCACCTTCAATGCTGTATCCAGTCATAACTGAGTTAGAACCAATTTATGTCCAGAGCGGTATAGTATCTCGAACAATGGAAGAAGCGATGAAGATCAAGAAGGTAAAATGCAAGAGAGTAAAGCTTCCTGAGAAGGAGATGACAGAATTAGAAAAACTGGACCTGGAGTTTGAAGAATTAAAGAAGGTCCCATTAGAAAAAGTCGAAGAAACAGTTCCGTATGAACGTAAACCAAAACCAGAGGAAATTGAGGCGGACAAACCGAAGAAATTAGTAATTGGTAAAGGAAAACCTCGACCTACGGAAAAAGAAGATGAAGAGACTGTTCGTTTAAAGAAGATACCAGAGAAGGTTCCAAGTGTTATAGAAGAACCAACTCCTGCCCCCAAAGAGAAAGATGAAGTTGACAAACCTAAAAAGAAGAAAGACAAGGACGAGTACCCAGAGTTGAAACCATTTGAACCTTACGACATAGAACCCACTGAAATCGAGATGGAAGAAAGAGAGAAGCCAGAATATCCTGAACCAGACAAGCCAACTCCCAAAAAGGTTCCAAGTAAGAAGCCGAAGAAGGAACGTAAGACACCAGTTCAAGAAACTGAAGCTGTTCCCATTGTACCTGGCGTTCCGAAGCCACAAGAACCGGAACCAGAAGAAGACATTAAGAGGAGAATTCCTGAACGCGAAGCACCAACCGAGGAATCTGAAAAAATAAAACTGAAACCATGGAAAAAACAGGATGAACCAAAAGAGGAAGAGAAGGTACCCGAAGATTACATAAAGTTCGTTCCAAAAGACGACGACATTGTCGAAACTGTTGAAGTTATCACTACTGTACATACCGAAGAGACGCCAGAAAAGAAAGAGCGAAAAATTAAAAAGAAGAAGACCACGACTAAACGTGGCGACAAGAAACCCAAAGTCGTTGAAGAGACAACGATAGAAGAAGAAGGCGTTGAGCCTGTCGTCACAGTCGAAGAATTTGACGAGGAGAAACCTGAAGCTATGGCAATCGAAACTGTCGAGAAATCCGCGCCTGTAGAAGAAATCAAAGAAGAAATCGTGACGAGCGAGATAGTTACCGAAGAAGGAACAAAGAAAACGGTGCGCAAAAAGCGCGTCACGAGGAAACGAGAAGGTAAAGAACGGATCACCGAAGAGGTGATCGTTGAAGAGGAAGGTAAAGCACCATTAACAGCAACAATAGAACCCCACGAAGACACTACACCAGAAATACACGAAAAACCTAAACACAAAAGACCGATAAAACCCAAAGCTGATGAGAAAGTACCAGAAGGTAAGCCCATTTCTTACGTATTACTATCACCATTACGTACAATTAGACGTTACAACGTACATGAGTCCTTACATGTCTTTATTCGCTATGCATATACGATATTACAAGAACAGGAAACAAAGACATGATTGACAAATATACTTTATATCATACCGTATATAATACAGTTATCAATGCATATTGACTACCCAATTTATTCGCTTTATATATACATCATTTATTCGTAAATGGTTTGTGACTTGTCAAGGAGAGCTTAGTATCGATTCGAAATCACTGGCTTATGTTCGGATTTAAAGCATTTTGTTCTTATTGCAGATATCACGGAGAAGACGACTCTACAGGTGAGATTAAGTACAATTTACTGTATTGTTATTTTTACAATTGTACAATCGATCATGTATTTAATTGATCTAATTTATGTGAACGACAGAAAGTCATCGAGGAAGTTAAGGAAGTCAAGAAGCCCGCGCAAAAGAAGAAGCCGACTACTACTAAGGATGAGGTAACGGAAGAAATCGTAGAAGAAATAGTAATAGAAGAACCCGAGAAACAAAAGGCCAAACCGGTCGTGGAGGAAGAAGAGACGGTGACGATAACCGAACTCGATGTGAGGAAAGCACCGAAGAAGAAGAAGGAGGTTGTGATCAAGGAAGAGGAGGAAATTTTCGAAACTATTGAAACACCCACGCAGAAAATCGTCAGGAAAAAGAGGCGCCCTATGAAGAAGGACGAAGAGGAAGAAGTCATAGTCGAAGAAATAATCGTGAAGCCGAGAGAAGAAACCATCGAAATGGAGGAACAACAAATAGTCGAGGTGATCGAAACTCCCACTAAGAAAATCGTGAAGAAGAAGAGGGCGATAACGAAGGATGGTGGTGCTCCTGAAGAAGTCGTTGAAGAGATTGTCATCGAAAAGCCACAGAAAGGAAAGGCGAAGCCTGCCGTGGAAGAAGAAAAGGAGACGGTGAAAATAACGGAAGTCCATCTAAAGAAAGCACCTAAGAAACCGGAAGAGGTTGTCGAGGAGGAAGAAATAATCGAAACGATTGAAACTCCGACGAAGAAAATCATTCGGAAGAAACCCAAGGAAAAGAAAGACAAGGTGGTCGAAGAAGTAGTGCAGAAAACTGTAGAGGAAGCGAAGACTATGCAAGAACAGGAAATTGTAGAAATAATCGAGACGCCTACGAAAAAGATTATCAGAAAGAAGAAAGCGACAATAAAGGAAGGTGAAGCACCTGAAGAGGAAGTCGAAGAGATTGTAATTGAAAAGCCTATCAAAGAAAAGGCTAAGAAAGACGTAATTCCTAAAGAAGGAGTAGAGATCACGGAAATTATTACAGAATCACCTGTCGAAAAGTTGCTGGAAGAAAAAGCAAAACCGGAAGAAGCGATTCCATCGAAAATAGAAGAAGAAGAAAAAGCTAAAATAACGGAAGTGGTAGTTAAGAAAGCACCCAAGAAAAAGAAGACTGTTACCGCCGTTGAAACAACGGAAACTGAAGAAATCGTGGAAGAGATAAAACCTGAAGTTCCAAAAGAAGAAGAACCGAAGCCAATCGTTACTGAAAAAGAGAGCGTTGAAGTTACTGAAGTGATTACCGATGTGATCACAGAAGAAATTCCTGAGAAGAAACCCAAGAAGAAGAAGGCAACCGAAATTAAGGAAACAGAGGACAAAGTAGTCACGAAGAAAGTAACAGTAAAGGAAGCGCCAAAGGAAGCTGTGGCAGAAACGGAAGAACAACCAGTTGAAGAAGTTCAAGAGCTTGTTCCAGAGAAGCCGAAGAAAACTAAAGCGAAGAAAGAAGTTACTCCGAAAGAGGGTATCGTTACGACTGAAGTGGTCACTACGACTGCAGAAGAAACGTTAGAAGTTGAGAAACCGGAAGAAGACAAAGCCGTAGTGATCGAAGAGATAGTAGACACACCTAAAGTGGAAGAGAAGAAGGTTACCGTGAAGAAGGCTCCGAAGAAAAAGCTCAAACCAACTGAAACTGAAAAGGAACAAGAGGAAGAAGTTGTGGAAGAAGTTGTGGAGGAAATAACACCTGAAGAACCGAAGAAGAGGAAAGCAAAGACGGCTATTCTTCCAAAGGAAGAAATACAAACAACCGAAGTGGTTACTGAAGTTACTACGGAAGAAATATCTGAAGACAAGAAACCGAAGGAAGAAAAAGTCGTTCCCACGGAAGAAGAGAAGGTACAGGAGGAGGCAAAGGTTACGGAGGTTTCTGTAAAGAAAGTACCGAAGGAAAAGAAAAAGAAGGAACCAGTTGTAACGAATGGTGAAGTAATCGAGGAAAAGCCGAAAGAAAAGGAAGTTCTCGTTGAAAAACCTAAAGTGAAAGAAACACCTAAAGAAGAAGTTTCAGAAGCTCCCAAAGAGAAACCAAAGGAAGAGAAACCTAAGGAAGAAAAACCAAAGAAGAAGAAAGTACCCTCAGAGAAGAAACCTACTGTGGCAGAAGAGGAACAACCTGAAGAAAAAATAAAAGAAATAGTTGAAGAAAAACCAAAGAAGGTGAAGGCTAAAAAGGAAGTCGTTCCAAAAGACGTAGTGGAAACTACCGAAGTCGTTCCAGAAAGCGCACCGGAAGAATTGCCAGCCAAGAAACCCGAAGAACGCAAAGCAGTGCCAGTCGAAGAGAAAGAAGACGAAATACAAGTAACAGAAGTACCCGTACAAAAGGCTCCTGAAGAAAAGGAAGAAGAAGTGCCGGAAGAAAAACCTGCCGAAGCAATACCTGAAAAGCCAAAGACTGTAAAGAAGAAAAAGAAGAAACCAGCTAAGAAGGAAGAATACGAGGAATGGGTAGAGCCTGAGTATGAACGACCTGTACTAGAGCCCATGCCTGAGAAGATACAATGGGAACCGTCGAAAAAGAAGAAAGAGAAGAAACCTTTGCCCGAATCTCTACAAAAATTAGTTCCACAGAAGATCGAGAGGAAAGAGTTCAAACCAACGAAACTGAAGTATGCTGAGCCCACGGAAACCGTTCAGTTCGCTTCGATTAAACTGAAAAAAGTGACAACCCCGAAGAAGAAAGAAATCGAACAGGTGAAATTGCCTGCTTTTATGCTGCGCAGTAGACTCAAGTTCGTCAGTGATTATCCGCCAGCATTACAGGTTCCGAAAATAAGTTACCTGGAAGAGAATCCAGTTCAAGCAGGTATTCTTTCTAGAAATACAGAGGAAGCTCTGAAAATCCTGAAGAGGAAGGTGAAGAAGGTTAAACTTTCTGAGAAAGAGATCACACAGTTGGAGAAATTGGATCTGGAATTCGAGGAATTGAAGAAAGTTCCATTGGAGAAAGTTGAAGAACCAATCCCGTATGAACGTAAACCGAAGAAGGCACCGGAAGAACCGGAAGAACCACAGAAATTAGTGGTTGGAAAGGGTAAAGTACCGGAAGAAGAGAAACCTGAGCCTGAGAAAGTAAAGCTGAAGAAAATACCTGAAACTAAACCGGAGGAAGTTCCAGAACCTCTTAAGAAACCCAAGAAACCAGAGCCTGAGGAAGAAGTTAAGCCAGAGAAGAAAAAGAAGCCGAAAATGAAGTTAGAACATGATGAATTTAAACCGTTAGATTTTGAGAGGCCAGAGCTGGAGAAATATGAGCCTGAAGAATATGAGAAACCAGAAAAGCCAGAACCTGAGCCGGTTCCGAAACCATACGAGCCAGAGAAGAAGAAGAAACCTGATCAAGAAATTGAGCAGGTTCCGTTGGTAAAGGGTATACCAAAACCACCAGAACCTGAGGAGGAACCTGAAGTCAAATTCAGAATACCAACGAAAGAGAAGCCGGAGGAAGAGCCAGAGCAGATTACATTGAAGCCCTGGAAGAAAGACAAGCCTGAAGATGAAGGTGAAAAGAAGTTACCAGCGAAGGAAGAGAAAGAGGAACCGAAAGCTCCAAAAGAAGAACCTGAAGATGTCACCGTGAAACGTAAGACGAAGCCGAAAAAACCTAAGGAGAAAGCTCCCAAGGAAGAAGAAGTCACACTTAAGAAGCCTGAAGTCAAAGAGCCAGAGGAAGTTCCAGAAATCACCGAAGAAATTACGTTGAAGAAAGAGCCAGAAAAACTGGCCGAAGAAGCTCCAGCTGAAGTTACTATCAAGAAGCCTGTAGTAGAAGAAAAAGTGGTGGAAGAGGAGGAAACGGTAACGGAGGTCACATTGAAGAAGAAACCAAAGAAACCAACCGAAGTCGTAGAAGAAGCAGTCGTAAAGAAACCAAAGAAAAAGCCTATGAAAGAGGAGGAAGCAGCTGAAGAAATTACATTGAAGAAGGTTGTCACCGAAGAGAAGGAAGTGGAGGAAGTGAAAGAAGAAGTTGTACTAAAGAAGAAACCGAAAAAGACATCTGTTCCTGAGGAAGTAACGGAAGAAGTTACACTGAAGAAACCAGAAGAAAAACCAGAGGAAGTAACTGAAGAAATAAAGAAACCAAAGAAGAAGAAGCCAGTGGTGGAAGAAGCAGCTGAAGAAATCACGATTAAAAAGGTAGTGGTAGAAGAGAAGCCAGAAGAAGAGGCTCCAGCGGAAGTAACCTTGAAAAAGAAGAAACCTAAGGAGAAGCCTGTTCCGGAAGAAGTAACTGAAGAGATTACACTGAAGAAACCAGAACCAGAAGAAAAGATTACAGTGCCGGAAGAAGTAAGTGAACAAGTTGAACTAAAGAAACCGAAGAAGAAGAAGCCAGTGGTGGAAGAAGCTGCTGATGAGGTTACCATCAAAAAGGTTGTTGTCGAAGAAAAGCCAGAGGAAGAGGCTCCAGCGGAAATAACTTTGAAGAAGAGGAAGCCAAAGGAGAAACCTGTTCCAGAAGAGGTAACAGAAGAAGTTACACTGAAAAAACCAGAAGAAAAGGAGAAGGAGAAATCTCCAGAAGAAGTAACTGAACAGATCGAAATAAAGAAACCGAAGAAGAAGAAGCCAGTAGTAGAAGAAGCTGCCGATGAGGTTATCATCAAGAAGGTGGTTGTAGAAGAAAAGCCAGAAGAGGAAGCTCCAGCTGAAGTGACTTTGAAGAAAAAGAAGCCAAAGGAAAAACCTGTACCAGAGGAAGTAACTGAGGAAATTACACTGAAGAAACCAGAAAAGGAAAAGGAGAAATCTCCAGAAGAAGTAACAGAACAGATCGAGATAAAGAAACCGAAGAAGAAGAAGCCAGTGGTGGAAGAAGCTGCTGATGAGGTTACCATCAAAAAGGTTGTTGTCGAAGAAAAACCAGAGGAAGAGGCTCCAGCGGAAATAACTTTGAAGAAGAGGAAGCCAAAGGAGAAACCTGTTCCAGAAGAGGTAACAGAAGAAGTTACACTGAAAAAACCAGAAGAAAAGGAGAAGGAGAAATCTCCAGAAGAAGTAACTGAACAGATCGAAATAAAGAAACCAAAGAAGAAGAAGCCAGTAGTAGAAGAGGCTGCTGATGAAATTACGATCAAAAAGGTTGTTGTAGAAGAGAAGCCAGAAGAGGAAGCTCCAGTGGAAGTTACTCTCAAACCGAAACCTAAAAAGAAGTCAATTCCAAAAGAAGAAGAGGACGTGACTGCTGAAGTGACTCTCACGAAACCCAAACCGGTTGAAGAAGAGAAAAAACCTGAAGAAGCTGAGGTGACTCTGAAAAAGAAACCAAAGAAGAAACCCGTTGTCGAAGAAGAAGCTGCCGAGATAACTATTAAGAAAGTGGTGCCCACCGAAGTCGAGGAATCACCCGAAGAATTTACCATCAAAAAGAAGAAGAAGCCAGAGAAGAAACCGCTTGTCACCGAGGAAGTTGAAGAAACCGCGGTGACCCTAAAGAAAACTCGTGCTCCTGAGAAACCTGCAGAGGAAGAAGAAGTGTCAACCGACGTGCAAATAAAGAAGAAAAAACCAGTGCGAAAGGTTGAAGAGGAGACAGCTGAAGAACTGACGATACGAAGAGTCGAAGAAGTTGAACCTGAAGAAGAGGAAGTACACGAATTCACGTTCAAACGAAAACCACCGAAGCTACCTCCTAAACCAATCGAAGAAATTTATGAAGATGTTACCCTTCGAAAGTTGCGACCGAAGAAGAAACCTAGACCAGACATCAAGGAGGTAACGGAAGCAGAGAATGTGACGTTCAGGCCTCGCAGCACGAAGACCAAGGAAGATGTGGAACAGGAATTCAAGATTTCTTTGAACACGTACGAGGAAGAAGATATCTCTATGTCTGGAAAAGTTCGTCTCAAGTCAAAGAAACGTCCGATGACGTACTCTGAAGAAGCTGGCGAAGAAACCATCAGAATTCTGCAAGAAGTTGAAGACGATTCAGGTCCGATTATAGAAGAAATCATTGACGAATCGGACGACGAAGGCAGGGATGATTACAGCATAGAGGAATTGGAAACGGATGAGATGAATCTGCCGTTGAGGAGAAAGAAGAAGAAGGTAACAAGGCCGTACAAGGTCGAGGACTTCGAAGAAGATGATGTCAAACTGAAATTGAAACGCGAAAGAAAATACTCGATCGAAGAAACCGACGAGTCCTTGGAGTTAAAGTTGAAGAGCAAGAGACGCGTGTCCACGTACGACGAAGGTTCGACAGAATTTTCCGATTACCGTCTTCGCAGATAACATTTAATCTGATGTAACATGCTTTCAGCTAAAGTAGAAATTAACGTTCGTCAGACTTATCGAGCTTTAGTGAGTATGCTCGCCCTTAATATCCTTATACATCCAAAAGATACACCACACCTACTTCCTTGCTTCTTAATCCACTGCGAATGAAAAGCATATCGGTACTCCATATAACGTACTTCAATGAAATGACAACAAAACGTTTGATAAAGGATTTATCGCGATACTAATTCTGACAGCAATATTTACTCGGTATTCCTGAGTATCAATAACCTAAACAATTATCGCTTAAATTTTATGCTCATATTAAATGCACAGTTAATCGTGTTAACGAATATAGATTCATAATTCTTCGATTATTGGATCCTTCTTATGTCATTATGTAAAATATTGCAGAAGAGGCCACGCTTAGTATCACCAGAGAAGAGGACATTTCAGAAGAAGGTTAGTTTATTTTTAAATAACTATATCAGAAGAATCGTGAATTTCTGCTTTTATTTACTTGGAATATTTCATGTCTTCGATGATCGACTGTGCTGTTGTATTAATTGTATAATATGTGACATTTTTCAGAAGAGATCGAGTACGTTGTTCGCGATGGCGACACTATGTTCTCGATCTGCTCGTACGTGGCAGAAACTGACGAAGCCATCAATCTTGTCGAAGGGGAAAGAGTTTACGTCATCGGTAGATTTATGCTTTCCTGGCAGAAAAGCCATACATTATAATGTTTATTCAAGAAAGGTATTAAATACATAATATTTTTGTAGATCACACCAATCAGGACTGGTGGTTCGTGAAGAAGCATTTGACGGACGAGAAGGGTTGGGTTCCAGCGCAATATCTTCTCAACGAAGTACACTATACTCTTTATCTTCAGCGAAAATTGCACGAGAAGATCGACAAATTACCAGTGTTTGAAAGTAAGTCCTCCAGTCAATCAGATTTTAACACAGCTTATGGAAAAAAAATATACTCCAATGAATAGCTGATTTTGTCGCTTTCATATTTCTTTTCTGTACTGCGACTTCATGTACAGTAGTATTATCTAAAGTAGTTATTTTAGGGTCAACCTAAATGTTACTATTATTTTAAAAATATAGTGAAACTAGTAATGCTACAAATAATTGCTAAAACATTGCTATATATATATATTACAAATCGGCAATTAACGAGTCTACGATGTTTCAGGACCCACGCCCGGTGAAACATCATCAGCACCGAGATTCGTTGAGAAATTGCAGCCAATTCACACGCCAGATGGTTACACGATCCAGTTCGAATGTCAAGTGGAAGGTTTACCAAGACCACAAATCACCTGGTTCCGACAAACAGCAATCATCAAGCCGTCCCCTGACTTCCAAATGTATTACGACGACGATAATGTGGCGACTCTGATCATCAGGGAAGTCTTCCCTGAAGATGCTGGCACCTTCACCTGCGTTGCCAAAAACGCAGCTGGATTCGCGTCCAGTACCACGGAGTTGGTCGTGGAAGCACCTCTTTCCGATCATGGATCAGACGTAACTGGTCCATCGAGGAAGAGTCTCTCTAGGTATGTTTTCTTTCCACAAAATTGATTTATTAACACATTCCCGACTGGAAAATATTTTATTTACGTTTCTATTGCAATACCGAGTACCAACGTAAATAATACAATTTAGAAACTGGACATCGCCAAAGTATCGTTAGGGCGAAAATAAAAATTAAAAAATATTTTTTGAAATATCAGTGTTGTAAATATGTAGTGTCTAATATAAAAAGATTTTCATCATTTTTTCATAGCCAGGAATAGAATTTGAAGTGACGTGAATTCACGTCAGCGGTCGTGGATGAATTAATGAACTTATATTAAAAATTATTACTACAGTCACAATGTGTATTTCCTTCTGGAAAGGGTCTTAAGTAACATTATTATAATAATAATATTCAACAATATTGTAGCACTAAATGGCATAAAATTTTGAGATGCATTCCACCCTGTGAAGTCACTCTTATGATGTCAAAGAAAAATACTTGATAAGCATTACTCTGTAAACTAAATTCATCCTGAACGAGTATAGACATATCTCCACTTTTAAAAATAAACAAAGTTAGAGATTTGATGTACTTCTGATTAAACAATCTCAACATAATTTCAAGACACAATTTTATTTCAACTTTATATACTTCCTGCTTCGAAGTATGCTCATTTCCATGCCGATTTTTGTTAATTAACTTACATATGCAATTTATTTAAACACGTGCAGAGAATCATCCCTTGCCGACATCTTGGAGGGAATACCACCGACATTCTCTCGCAAACCAAAAGCGAAGTACGTGAACGAGAGCGACGACGTGATACTAGAATGTCGCCTGGTAGCAGTGCCAGAACCAGACATAACGTGGTACTACAAGGACACGAAAATCACGACCAAAGAGAACATCCTGGTCGCCACCGAAAGCGACATGCATATGTACTGCAGCGTGATCAAGATCACCAAGGTTCAAAAGAAGCAGGAAGGAAAGTACACCATCGTTGCTAGGAACAGGGAAGGTGAAGCTACCATCGAAATTCCTATGAAGGTTCGTACATCTTGAAAATAATGATTCAATTAAAGTAACATTTAGAAAGAAAAAGAATGAATCAGAGATAGAGAACAGTTTCACTATTGTCAATTTTGCTTAAATTGAAAACAGAACATTTTATGTAGAGTAAATTTTGTTAAGATTATAAACAGAATAGTTTATGTCTAGTAGATGGTGACATAATTATTAACCGAATAGTTAACATAAATTTTATCTTTGAACTAAAAGTTAAATTATTTTGTCATTCATGAAAAGTTTTTCTATTTCAACGAAGACAACTTTTAATTGTTGATATATTTAATAGATATTCATAGAACGAAGATGGACAAAGAGAATTACTGTGATAACTACTCTTTATCGTTAATAGAAAATTTTACAAATTTTTCTAATTAACTTTTAACTCATTTTTATTTATTCATATGGATCGCTAGTTAGAGATCCTGAATCATGAATTCATTTCTAAAGAAGTGTAGATCCAAAGATGAATGAAATAAAAAAACCTATTGGGCAAATTCATTCCACACTAACAAGTGATTTTAAGTTTTGATAGTGCATTCTCCAAAAAGAAAATTTTTAGAGACTCAATTATCCATATCAATGATTTCTTCATCTCTGAACCTAATAATTCAAGTGACTACCATTTGCAAATAGAAATATGTTTCTAAGTATAACATTGAATGGCATGTATATATTGCCTACAGGTGAAGACTGGTAAACACGAGCCACCGGAAATTCTAGAACCCCTACAATCATACGTGGTGAGAGAAGGAGAAACCGTTGTGTTGTCTACTCAAATCGTCGGAAACCCATCGCCTAAGGTTACCTGGTACAAAAACGGAAAACCGTTAAAGGGCTTAACGCCGAAACAAGATGGCCACGTGAACACACTGACACTAATTCAACCTCAAGTGTCGGACACTGGAGACTATTCTGTGGTGGCAACCAACGATCTGGGCACCGCAGAGACTAAAGCCACCTTAACAGTTGAAAGTAAGACTTCTATTCAGCATTGTTGGCAAAAATTGTTAATGCTTACTATGCGTTTTCACCTTACATTGAGAGGAATTAATTTAGAAATAAAGAAATTTACTCTAACATTATGCTTTAACCATTTAAGGGTACACTCTTGCAGTTTGGACTGAAAATTGAGAATTTTTTGGCATTTTTAATAAAAATATGAAAAGCAATTCAATATATCTTATAAAAATGTTTAAAATTTATTTTCATAACTGCTTATAATTTTGATTATTAATTAATAATTATTTTCCTTACACTCAAGCCCATCGAAAAACGTTACATCACGCTTATATTGACGCCGTAAAACGCTTCGCTGATATATTTTTTCAGTAAACGTGAAGTCTTCGCTGAGCATTAACATCGAGCATCACACGTACGAACACTTCAGTGTTACCAAGGGTAGGATATGCTTCTGCTTTTGCTTGCGCTATTTTATTATTTGTATCACGTGCATGAAGAATCGATATCGTTGATAATTTAAAGAATGTATCGATATACATACATATACATTTTATAGAAATACCAAGCGGTGCTCCAGAACCACCACTCTTCACGGAACGGTTCCAAGAACTTACCGTTCCAGAGAAAGGCACCTTCAAGCTGGTGGCGAAGGTTACTGGAAATCCTGTACCAGAAGTCACGTGGCTAAGGTATAGTTATTTATTGAATGACATCTTCTCAATGTAACGAAATATGACTTTAACTTTGGGAAATTTATTCTGTACGGCATAAGCTTATGGACATTATTTATTGAATTTACATATCTACTTGTCACGGCAAATAATAATTGGTATCGAAATTCTTATTAATAAGTACTCTTCGATTTATTAATCTTTTTAAGTACGAAATATTTTGTTCGAAATAAATAAAACATACAATTGATCTTGATAAATGATATCTATTAATTGTTTATTGTTGTTTTATATCGATTGGAAAAATTATGAACTTCATTATACATTGTTTACTAAAACGATGGATATAAATATGAAGTACAATTAGGAAACTCATCTAAAAACAATTTCTAATTTTTTAAAAACGAAACACTAGAGTTTTAACTTTTTCTATTCAGTTATGTAAAATTAATTTGATATCACTAATGTCACAAAACGTTGTCCTCATCTGAACTAAAAATCAAAGATTGAACTAATTCTTTTCATTAATTTAATTTAATTACTTCTTTTGATTTATTTTGTTCAACAGGAACAACAAACCCTTGGAGAAATCCCCGAACATCACAGAAACGTATGACGGTGAGAACATCACCCTTGAAATTCGAAACGCGGATTCAGAAGTGGACGCTGGCGATTACAAATGCGTCGCCAGCAATCCTGTTGGAAAAGCGTCTCACGGCGCAAGAGTCACGGTGGACGTCGACAAAGTAACATTCACGAAGCTGCTGGAAAAAGAAGTCGTCATTGACGAGTACAAAACTCTGGAGTTGACTTGCGAAACGTCTCACACCGTCTCCACGAAATGGTGGCATAATCATAAGGAGGTCAGTGGAATGGATCACCGCGAGATCATTCAGGAAGGACACGTCCATAAGCTGGTGATCAAAAAGTCGAGTCCAACGGACGAGGGACTCTACGAATGCACTGTGAAAAATCAATCAACGGCCAGCAAAGTCACGGTGAAAGGTATGTGTTGATTAATAATTAAATAAATTGTTAAACTTAAGAATGAATTCCTTAATACATGTGTCCCTACGCGTATGTAAACAAAAGTAAGAAAATATTCTTTTATTTTTATTTAGATCACAGTTTCGTGTAATAATATTTAAAATTATTTTAATATTCTTTATTTTTACATTTTATTAAATATTTGGAAATATTTCAATACGTAAGTCAGGATATCTAAACCTGCTTCACATTTTCTAGATACAAATTGTAAATGTGCAAGATTTCTTTTGAGACATACAAATTATTATCATTATTTGCTATTTATATTTATTCACTGAAAGCGATTGAATCATTGAGTCATGTAATTTAACACTCGATTCACTTTTACAGCCACGAAACCTGAGTTCGTGAAGAAATTGCAAGACTGTGAGGTGAAGGAACGCGAGGTCGCCATTTTGGAGGTTGAAATCACATCGCAGACGGCTGACGTTAAATGGTTCAAGGACGGCGAACCTTTGGGACCAGGAAAAGAAAAAGTAGAATTTGTGAAAGATGGCACTGTCAGGAAGTTGCTCATCAGGGGCACATCCGTTCACGACGAGGGAGAATACACTTGTACCCTTCCGGATCAAGAATGCTCTGCGGAAGTCACTGTTATAGGTAAGCATTGATTTATCAATCTCATAATTAATCATGAACCTAGTACAGCAAGTCTTCTATGCCTATGAATTCAAATCGTGAAATAGGAAGCTAATTCCTTCAAAGTAATCGAAACCATTTAAAATATCACTAGACTTACGTTTCTGAGGGTTCCACATCTAGATTTATACTATCTGACTGATCCCTAACAACATATTAAAACAGCAAGTTTACAGTATTTTATGCAATGTTTGGCAAAACTTTGTCTGATATGGTTGGCCTACACGTTTAAAAGTTTTAAACGATCCCAATTTACATGATTTCGTTTTCGGGACAATGGCAAGTTTCAGATACACTGTAAACATCATATGATCTGTTGTCAGTGAAATGCACTGTAGTAAAAAGTAGTTGATAGAAAATCTAGAACATGTAGAAGTCTAAAAAATGAACAAGAGTACATTTTACATATAGTAGATTAATATTTTAATTTAATATTATAATATCGTGAGTCTTTTGCTAAATAATACTAATGAATTACTTTCCAAATATTTACAGAATTGCCACCAGAAATTATCACCAAGATGCAAGATGTGACGATAGCAAGAGGCGAGAGGGCAACTTTCGAGATCGAATTAACAAAAGGAGACGCATTGATACGATGGTTCAAGGACGGTCAAGAATTACAGTTCTCCGAACACGTTCAACTGTCGATCGATGGCAAGAGGCAGAGACTGAAGATCTACGACACGGAACCGGAAGACGCGGGCGTTTATTCTTGCGAGGTTGGCCAACAGCGCTCGTCAGCTAAACTGACTGTTGAGGAACCTGGAGTGGACTTCATTACCAAATTACCAGATGTGACTCTGGTGCCTTTGAACGCCGATGCCGTTTTCGTCATTGAATTATCTCAGGACGTTCCAGTCACGTGGCTCAAGTAAGATGAACTTACTAATAAATTAGAAGAAACTCAATAATTGGAATTGTTGCTTAATGTATAATTGACCCGTTCACAAATCGATTAACTCCACTTTTTGGAAAATCTTAAATTTAAGTGTCAAACCACTTGGTACAATCAACTTATTATACAGGGTGTCTCATTATAATCTTTCCAGACGATTATCTCGCAAAATATTCATCATTCGAAAAAAATGTTTAAACGAAACATGCTCTATCTGAAGAGGGACATTCAATGGTGTACACTGTTTTTCTCTATGTGGAGGCACCTCCGAGATTTGAAGGTCACCTTTGTTTTTTTAAATGGAAACGTAGTTTTTTTTTCACGCTAGACACATAGCTTATCTCAAGGCGAATTCATTGACCTATATTATGTTGACCTTGAAATGTCATTCAAGGTCATTTCCATGGCTTAAAGTTTTTCCAACGATGAATATTTTGCGACACCCTGAGTGTGACACCCTGTATTTATAATACCTTTTCTGAATGACTAAAATTTGTTTCGCCATTGAATAATAAATAATTTATTTCAGAGTCCATTTTGATCGTACTTCTCAACTTTTTGTTTTATGAAGTTAATCGATTTGTGGAATGAACGGGTCAATTATAAGTCAGTAATATCATTTTAAACATGTTGATCATTTTGATTTAGATCATGCTGGTCCTCTTCAGTAATAGACAAATATTTAGTTCTAAAGGGTTTTTCAAAAAATGCTCTAAAAGTTTATTTTCTATTAAAGTATAAATGGTATAGAATACATTGAATTATTTTAATTCTAAGCGAAAGTACACATAATTCCAATTAAATCTGTAATATGAAGCGTATGTATCCACCACAATTTTTGTTATTAAAAAACAAGATCTTAAAGCCTCTTTTGAAAAACCTTTAGTGATACAATAAATAAAAAATATTATTATTATTATGAGATCTTCAATATGACGTTGCAATATTGCTGAAACGTTGTTTGTTTATTGTACGAATGTTAACGATGATAAAATGATAATAGAATGTTAATGATGACATTATCGATAAACATTCAGGAAGAAACGTTATATATCATCGTAGCAACATGAAATAAATTAAATTGTAATAATGTCATAGGAAAACGGAGGTCATCAAGGAGTCACCGAAATATACCATCGTCGACGAAGGCACTGTAAAGAAATTGATCGTCAAGAAGTGCACGACGGAAGACATTGCGGAATACACAGCAGCAGTGACAAACGTGAAAACGTCATCGAAATTAAGAGTCGAAGGTAAAACTCGAAACAATCTGAACACATCTAAATTAATTAAATGCAACATGCATTTGTATTAATACAGTTTCTCTACAAAAGAATTATATCATTCAGAGGTAGTTTCCATTGCACGATTCACTTTTAACCTGTTTCTATTATTTATTTATGCAATTAATAATTTGTTAATATTAATTGTTTATACATAATTAATGTCGCATATATACACGTTTACAGTGATCGAAACGCCACCAAAGATCAACCCAGACACACCAAAGAAGTACAAAGTGAGGAAAGGAGACGACGTCGAGATCACCGTGAAGTTCAGTGCAACACCAAGACCAACCAGCGAATGGACAGTCAATGGCCACGTGGTTACAAAGTCCAAGCGAACTGCGCCGACCATCGACGAAGAATCCGCGACCTTGACCATCAAGAAAGTCCAAGAAGAAGACGTTGGCGACTACACTTTGAAATTGACGAATCGCGTTGGCGAGGCCAGTATAGATATCAACGTCGTCATAGTGCGTGAGTATCGAAGTTAGAATATTTTCTTATTTCTTTAACTAAAATATGGACATAGAATACCGTTAAAAAATACCTTGCGTGTATCTTGCAGAGGTACCAAGCGCACCTGGAGCACCAGAACCACTCGAAACAACCGACGACAGTGTCACGCTTCACTGGAAGAAACCAGATTCGGATGGCAATTCGCCTATCGTCGAATACATCCTGGAACACCAAGAGAAGACTGAAACTACGTAAGTACACTGTTTACTTAATTTTTTTTTTTTTTTTTGTAATGGATGAAGTTAGATAACCTTTGAGAACTATCACCTCTACTGCAATAATCATCAACCCCCTTGAAGTCCTGCGCCACAACCTGCGTCACGTTGTATCATTATGTTGTATCCGCCATTTTGAATTTTTATATTCTGTATACCAAATTTCATCAAAATCGATCGTCAGGAAAAATGGATATACATGTTTCTCTTTCAAAGAACGTTGAGGAATCTTCCAACCAGGAAATACTACAATGTTTACTATTATGTCACGGAATTTAGAGGAGTTCCCCTTCCAGGAAATACTACAATGTTTACTAGTATTTCTCGGAATTGAAACGGCCTTGCAAGGACGCTATATGTATATACAGGGTGTCCCAAAAATGATGTAACACATCGAAAGAGGTGGTTCGGGAGGTGATTTGAAACAACTTTTTCCTTAACGAAAATGTTGTCCGAGGCTTTGTTGAGGAGATATTAACGGAAAACACTGACCAAACAGAGCCCGAGTATACTGGTGGAGCGTAGCCTACGCTCAACCGGCTCTCATTGCTTGGGGTTTTCGCTTAATATCTCCTTAACGAAACCTCGGACGACATTTTCGCCAAGGAAAAAGTTGTTTCAAATCACCTCCCGAACCACCTCTTTCAAGGTGTTACAACATTTTTGGAACACCCTGTATATGCAAGTCACAGCGCCTGTCAGTCATTTAAAATTGTCAATAAAATAAGAAACTTTGAAGTGTCATAGCTCAGCGTAGAATCGTCCGATTCGATTCTACCAAAATTCAAATTAAAGGGTGGAATTTCTACTAATAGATAGTTACTGTCATTGTTAGATACTCTTAAACAATTGTTTTTTTAAAATATATAATTATTAAGTATTATCCTCATTATACCATGTAACTTGGCGTGGAATCGTCCGATTCGATTCTAACAAAATTCAAATTGAAAAACGGAATTTGAATTACCTAATAGATTGTTATGATCATTATTAGATACCCTTAAACATTTGTTTTATTTATTGCTGTACTGGTCAGAAATATAATTCTGATGTAGTAATTGCATGCTGGTAGTTAACTTGCGGTTCCAGGCGAGTAAATAACTTAGTTTGTGGTTGGACATTACAAACGTAGTTTTTAATCAACGTCCAACTTTGGAATATACCTCAAACAAACTTAATATCCATGTAAAAGGAAACACATTCCCATAAGAGTTCTTCACTTAAATCATACAACCTGTAACCTTGGGTGACTAAAATATTTTCTCTCGTCCATAATAATCCCATGATTAACATTCTACTCGATAAAATAATTAACAACTGATTCTTTCCTATCTGCAGCTGGACCAAGGTCACTGAGACTATAACGGAGACAACACACAAAGTGACGAAATTAACCACGAACAAAGAGTACATCTTCCGAGTCACAGCTGTGAACGAAGCAGGCCCAGGCGAAACATCGCCAACATCGCCATACGTGAAGATATCGAAACCGTCAGCCGCGGAACCACCAGTTGTTCTGGAAGCTCTGAAGAGTGTCGTCGTAGGCCTATCAGAAACGGTTATTCTTTCGTGTGTCATTGGTGGAACACCGACACCTGAAATTACTTGGTATGTATCTCTGTTTGAACAGATAAAACATAACTTTTCAGTACGTAAGATGCTGTTGATTAGTGCTTCTTAATCGATTTGAACCAAATGTCCACTTCGTCAGGTCTGCTTCTTAATTCACCCACATTAATTTTGAAGAGATTGAAATTGCATTATAAAAGGATTCATGAAAACAAACTATTTACTGTAATTTTAAACTAATATGCAAGTAACAAACTACATGAAATTTAAAGTTTTGATGGAAACCTTTAGGCTGTCAAAATTTAATAATACTTTATGTCACCTATTTTCTATATTTTTAAGAGATTTCTTCGCTTAGTTAGTATTTGGGTAGCAGCACGAAATCATTTTCAATTAAATAGGAAGTTGGAAACTGCATAATTAATATTTTCATACATCTATGATTCGCTCACACAAAATAACCACCAAAAGCAGATAATAAATCGCAATAAATTTCAACCATTTTACTGAAATTAAAATTACATCTGTAACATCTAGAAAAACAACAGGTACACATTGTTCATAGATGTTAGTAATAGTAAAATATCAACAAATAAAGAGCCCTTAAGAACCCCTTCTACATACGATCTGATGTTGAAGCTTCATTAACTTCATAGAAAATCTACCTCTGCCTATACGGTGGTTAAATTAATAGTAAACAATAAATACAAAAATTAATGAATAAATGTTTCCCAGGTTGAAGGACGGCAAACCGTTCGAAGACAGCACCATCACGTATGAGAATCGCGTGACGAAATACACCATCACGGAAACAACGGAAACTTCATCGGCAACATTCACAGTTAAGGCGAAGAACAACGTAGGAACAGCAGAAACAACCTGCGAGCTGAAGGTGCAGGAAGCACCGAAGATTACTTTCGACGAGTCCTTGGCAAACCAGAAGCTACCAGTGAGCGGTCAATGGAAGATTGAGATCCAAACCAGCGGCTTCCCGAAACCTGAAGTAACGTGGACGAAGAACAACAAGAAGATTGTCGAGAAACAAGTGACCATCCGTACTGAAGAAAATACGTCTACAATTTCTGTTTCCTCCCTCGTCAGAGAAGACACTGCTACCTACACAGTTAAAGCGACCAATCAAGCTGGTAGCTCTTCGGTTGACTTACATCTCAGGGTCATAGGTGCGTTTCGAACAATTTTTATATTCATATATATATGATGGTTGTATTCGTTTTTACTGGAATTTTTATTTTTAGACAGACTTTCTTGTAAGAGCTATATAGAAACATTTTGTTTATATTTACCAGTGAAAAATAAGAATCCTTTTCAGAATTTCTTGGTATATTATTTTAGAAGTAGCAAGAATATGGCAAGCAACGTTTCTTTTACAATATATAATAACAATATTTTATATAATAAAATGAAATATAAAAAAAATGTCTATTCTCTGATACAAAATTCAATTTAATTTATGTCATACATTGTGAAATTAAATGAAATTAATGCAATGCTTGTAAAATGGTAGCAAGAATATGGCAAACAATGTTTCTTTTACATTATATAATAACGTAATTTTATATGAGAAAAAGAAACACAACAAAAGATGTTCTATCATATGAGATTCACTTTAACTCAATTTACAAATTTAACGTACCATATTTTATTTTAAATGGTCGAAACGATAATATAATATAAAGTTTATAATTAAGACTATAATAATTGTCTGAATATAAATTAAATGTTGAATACTCATACAATTATTTCAAATCGTTTAGACAAACCAGGCAAACCGCAAGGGCCGATCATCTTTAAAGAAATCAGACAAGACCGCGTTACCATCGAATGGCGACCACCAGCCGACGACGGCGGAATCGAACTCGACAAGTACACCATCGAGAAATGCGAGCCAGGCAAGACTTGGACGAAGGTTGTCGATATCGACAAAGAGGTAGAAAGCTTCTGTGTGCACAAACTACAGCAGAATGCCGAATATAAGTTCAGGGTCATCGCCAGAAACGCTGTTGGAGCATCGGAACCTTTGGAATCGGATTCAGTCAAAATGAGAACTTCCTTCGGTACTAATCATTCTTAAAATTCCTCTTATCTTGTAGTTTCGTACTTAGTATGTTGTTAAATTATTGTTACATAATTAACGAATCTACAGAACCACCGGGACCACCGAGAGGACCACTGGAAGTATCTGGAATGACGAAGACATCGTTTACGATCAAATGGCAACCTCCAGAAAACGACGGTGGAACACCAATTACGGAATACATTATCGAGATGAAAGAAGAATCTAAGAAGACATGGCAGAAGGTTAATAAATTGTATATTAAAGTATTTCAATGAATATTGCGTCTCGAATGTTTCTATGCAAAAAATTTACACACTTCGCGCACACGCAAGAGTTGGAGAAATTAAAAATCTAACTAACTAAATTAACTAATCGCGAACCGCCACCTGCTGTACCATACTTAATGATTTTCCGCGACAAGACATTTTTTTCTCAGAAAACCCCTTCGTTGCTTTGTGACGCATTAAGACTCAATTGCAACGGAACATTTTTTTGTTACTACAGTAAAATACGCCCAAATTTTACACACAAACCATCCCCACTACGAACCACTAATGCCAGCTACGGTACCTTGATGTTGTCCCTGCTAATCTAAATCTAATTTCACTTTACACTTTTGCAGTTTACACTTTACACTTTTGCACTTTTGCACTTTACATTTTTGCACTTTTGCACTTTACATTTTTGCACTTTACACTTTACACTTTATACTTTATACTTTATACTTTATACTTTCGCACTTTTGCACTTTACACTTTTTATATCTAAAGATCTTATTACAAGTTCGCAGCCATTAGCTCGGTATTACTCGCGACGAAGAATTGTTCGTCACGAATAATACCGATTACCAGGTCTCACCACGTGGAGGTTGCTGCGACTAGAGACCCGAAGATAGAAAGAATCAAAGTTCCTTCGATCTCCCTCTACATACAGTATACATACATAGATGCATACTCTACGTAGAGTCGACGAGCTTAATACTAAGTACGAAACGATGAAAATCGAAGGAAAACAAAATTCCCTTCGATTCCCAGTCCCGTTTCCTCTTGGTGGGCCTGGTTCGAGAGAAAGACAATCAACGTCTCCGCTCAGTACGCTACTCTGTGTATACCTGTTTCCGAGGTCCCGGTCCCGACCTTACCCTAGTAACAATTATTGTTGGCATTTTGATGGGCTATTGACGTGATATCGGTTGGCCAACGGTTAGAATTGTCGCCCTTTTTAACCGACTTCGAAAAGGAGGAGGTTACTCAATTCGACATGTATATATATATATATATTTTTTTTTTTAAGGTATGTTCACCGATTACGCCGAGATGGCTTGACCAATCGGAATGAGTCCTGTTGCATCTTGTAGAGCATGCCCCCCCCCCCCCCCCGGTGGTCCCATTATCACGACTTTTTGCGATTTGTCATTTTTTACCCGTTTTTTTTTTTAAACAGAAAAATTTTGTCTTGCTTCTTACTCCGAGACGGATGGACCGATCAGATTGAAATTTCTTGCATCTGGAAGAGCATTTGCCATTTGATCCCATAACAAAACATTTGTCCTTGTCTTATTTTTAACCACTTTATATCACTTTTTATCGCAAAAAGCGTACTATTTCACGTATGTTTGGCCTGAAATCGATAAAACCCCTTACATTTTACTGCCGGAGAGATTTTCGCAATGATCACAGATGCAAAAATTTATGAATTTCTGTATTGTTTATAACTATTGTTATC